>NC_053391.1:31762353-32006434 GCF_905171765.1 Bufo bufo | reverse complement strand
CACATACATGTGACATGTCTGAGCCCCCCTCACATACATGTGACATGTCTGAGCCCCCCTCACATACATGTGACATGTCTGAACCCCCCACATACATGTGACATGTCTCAGCCCCTCCCCTCACATACATGTGACATGTCTCAGCCCCTCCCCCTCACATACACGTGACATGTCTCAGCCCCTCCCCCCGCAGGACGATGCGCAGATAATGACACATGAAGGAGACTGGGAAGAAAACAAGAGCACGTTTAGCTGCAGCAGAAGCCCCGCCCAGCTCCCCGCGCCCAGCCAATCAGCGGCCGGGGTGGGTGGGGCGGAGCCGGCGGGGGCGGGAGCGGCAGGCAGAGCGCTCAGTAGTTCAGCACCAGCGGCGGTAGACAGCGCACGGAGCCGGGGATGGCCTGCCTGACCGCCGCCTTCAGCGTGCCCTCCACCATGGTGAGTGCCGCCCCCGCTCTGCTACATCCCGGCACCCCTCTGCTCAGGCTGCCTGCCGCTGGAGACGTAGCGGGGCTGGCTCTGTCACGGTGACATGCTCAGCTCTGCTTCATCAGCGGCTCGTCATCTCCCTCTGACCCGGGAGTCCTGTCAGCCTGTGCAGAGCCCGTAGTGCTCGGGGGGCGCTGGAGTAGGATCAGCTGGGACTTGTAGTCCTCCAGGAGCTCCCCCGCTGGGACTTGTAGTCCCCCTGCAGGTAGGTTGATCACCTCGGCTGTCATTAGCCGTTAACCCTGTCCTGCCCGGCTGACAATCTGCTGCCGGAATTGCGGAACTTTCACCCTTTTTTTTTTTTTTTTTTTTTACAAATGCTGCAAATGTGACCGGGAGGCCAGGGGTTAACGGGATTACCCGCTATCGGAGACGGGTTGCACATGGCAGGGAGGATTAACCCCCTCAGGGGCGGCGGGCAGCCTCTGGGCACCTGCGGGGACGGAGCTGACCGATAGTTACCTCTGTGAGCCCAGGATTTGACAGGATGCTGTGCGCATGCGCAGTGCCTGCCGAGCGCATCCTCTCCCTATCAGCCTGGCAAATACATCCAGCAGCGTTATATAAGAGGAAAGGGGCACCGGAGGGGCACAGGGGGGCACAGGGCACCATCTGAGCCCTACACCTGTCATAGAAGACAACCATGTATACTATACTGCAACTACTACACTGTATGGTGGTAATAATCCCTGTT
The DNA here is from genome assembly GCF_905171765.1 of Bufo bufo. Taxonomy (NCBI): domain Eukaryota; kingdom Metazoa; phylum Chordata; class Amphibia; order Anura; family Bufonidae; genus Bufo; species Bufo bufo. The sequence continues at coordinate 32,005,251 of NC_053391.1, read as the reverse complement.
ATCTCCTATCTATCTATCTATCTATTATCTATCTATCTATTATCTATCTATTAACTATTATCTATCTATCTATCTATCTATCTATCTATCTATTTACTATTATCTATCTATTATCTATCTATCTCATATCTATCTATCTATCTATCTATCTATCTATCTATCTATCTATTATCTATCTATTATCTATCTATCTATTATCTATCTATTAACTATTATCTATCTATCTATCTATCTATCTATCTATTATCTATCTATCTATTATCTATCTATCTATCTATCTATTATCTATCTATTATCTATCTATCTATTATCTATCTATTAACTATTATCTATCTATCTATTATCTATCTATCTATCTATCTCCTATCTATCTATCTATCAAATCAGCTTTATTGTCAGGACTAAATACATTTCAGCATTGCCAAAGCAAGTGGGAAATAATTGGGTAAGGATAGGAGGTGGGGACACGTCCAGGGTGGGGGTACAGGAGTCCATGGTATATCAGGCTCCTCTCAGTCTATGGCAGGCAGTAATATATTGTGCTGCTGTGGCCGCTGTGTTCTCCTCTTCCCCCAGCAGTATGGAGAGTCTCTCTTCCTCCTCCTCCATGGAGATGAAGTCTGGGCAGAGATCAGACAGTCTCCTGAAGTGAGTCTCCCTCACTGCTGAGTATTTGGGGCACCGCAGCAGGAAATGAGCCTCATCCTCCTCGGCCTCAGGTGCAGAGTCCGGCTCCTGTTCTGGGTTGTGGTGCAGAGTCCGGCTCCTGTTCTGGGTTGTGGTGCAGAGTCCGGCTCCTGTTCTGGGTTGTGGTGCAGAGTCCGGCTCCTGTTCTGGGTTGTGGTGCAGAGTCCGGCTCCTGTTCTGGGTTGTGGTGCAGAGTCCGGCTCCTGTTCTGGGTTGTGGTGCAGAGTCCGGCTCCTGTTCTGGGTTGTGGTGCAGAGTCCGGCTCCTGTTCTGGGTTGTGGTGCAGAGTCCGGCTCCTGTTCTGGGTTGTGGTGCAGAGTCCGGCTCCTGTTCTGGGTTGTGGTGCAGAGTCCGGCTTCTGTTCTGGGTTCTGATCCACACCCGGTTTTGGCTCCCAATAACTGATGCAAATCACTGATCAAATAGCTGAAGTGTGAACTCAGCCCAAGCCGTGCTTTAAGGGATTGTCTTGTTCTCTTTAGCGTCCGTCTCTCTGGATAGCCAAGTAGGTCCGTGCATTGCACAGATAGTCCATTGACTTTATTCACTGCTGGGAAACTGAACAGTTGCTGCTGGTGTCCTCCGCAGGTCACAGGTGACCTCTGGGGCTCCCAGCAGTCTGCTCTGGGGGCCCCGCTAATAATGAGGGCTTGTCCAAGGTGGAGAACCCCTTAAAGGGAATCTGTCCCCAGCGCCCTCCCTGTCACAGACACATCGCTGGGGTTCTCCTGATTAAGGAACCGTTTATCTCGTGTTGATCTGAGGCTCCGTTCCTGAGTTGTCATACTTTTTAATATACAAATTAGGCTTTTGGTGCAATGAGGGTGTTACCATTTCTGTTGTTGTACCCAAGCCCCACCCCTTTCTGTGGTCAGCCCCTCCCTCACTGCTTTGTCTCTGTCTGGCCCTGCCAATCAAAGCAGTAATGCAGGACCTGGCCACAGACAGGAGTGGAGCTTGGGTGCAACCAGAGCAACGGTGACGCCCTCATTACACCAAAGACCTAATTTGCATATTAAGAAAAAGTATCATAACTTGGGAGCGGAGCCTCAGATTAACACGAGACAAACAGCGTTTTCATCAGGAGAACCCCAGCGACGTGTCTGTGGCAGGGAGGTCGCTGGCGACAGATCCCCTTTAAGTGATCAGGTTACTATTAACATTTGTTCGGTGAAGCGTTTTTCCTGTTTTCCTGCGCTCATGATTCTTTCCGCAGCTCTTCATTCACTGACATTTTCTCAGCAGTAAAAGTTTCTTAATGAAGCAGCAAATAATTAGAATCAGCAGAAGCCGCCGCTGATCATCAGTCTGAAGTCACTTGGCTGCTTCCTGCTCATTACTGAGCCTCAGACGTATTCCACCAAATATTCTCTAAACTTAACCCGAAATCTATACTATTACATCATCAACCTGACCATAATATAACGCAGGCCACATGAGTATATAAACTGGACACTACAACTCCCAACGTGACCCTACTAATGAGGATGACCATAATACTAATCTATTATACTCTATACATAGAACACTACAACCCCCAACATGACCCGACCACTGATCATGATACAAATCTATTATACCTTATACAGGCTCCCATGTGCAGGGCCGACTCATACCCGCAGGCTGTGTGCACTATGGGCCGACTCATACCCGCAGCCTGTGTGCACTATGGGCCGGCTCATACCCGCAGCCTGTGTGCACTATGGGCCGGCTCATACCCGCAGCCTGTGTGCACTATGGGCCGACTCCTGCCTGCAGCCTGTGTGCACTATGGGCCGACTCATGCCCGCAGCCTGTGTGCACTATGGGCCGACTCATACCCGCAGCCTGTGTGCACTATGGGCCGACTCATACCCGCAGCCTGTGTGCACTATGGGTCAGCTCATACCCGCAGCCTGTGTGCACTATGGGCCGCTCATACCCGCAGCCTGTGTGCACTATGGGTCAGCTCATACCCGCAGCCTGTGTGCACTATGGGCCGACTCATGCCTGCAGCCTGTGTGCACTATGGGCCGGCTCATGCCTGCAGCCTGTGTGCACTATGGGCCGGCTCATACCCGCAGCCTTTGTGCACTATGGGCCGACTCATACCCGCAGCCTGTGTGCACTATGGGCCGGCTCATACCCGCAGCCTGTGTGCACTATGGGCCGGCTCATACCCGCAGCCTGTGTGCACTATGGGCCGACTCATGCCCGCAGCCTGTGTGCACTATGGGCCGACTCATACCCGAAGCCTGTGTGCACTATGGGCCGCTCATACCCGCAGCCTGTGTGCACTATGGGCCGACTCATACCCGCAGCCTGTGTGCACTATGGGCCAGTTCGTGTCTGCAGCTTGTGTGCACTATGGGCCGACTCATACCCGCAGCCTGTGTGCACTATGGGCCGGCTCGTACCCGCATGACAACAGGATGTGCCGCCATATTGTTGCCACCAGTCGTTATTATGTCCTAGGGACTGTCATCCCTTCAGTTTCTGTGATGTTGACAACATACATGGCTGCAGTTGGTTTCGTCACCGGAGCAGAAGCGATCATTGTGGGGGGTCAGTGCCCTTTAAACCCCCGGCCCCCTACCTTCCTGTTGGTTTGGGTTTTGGATCTTTCTACAATACGCAGCCTCCATGGAAGGTGCGGGGACATTCAGTCCGTTCTTTCATGTCTTGGCCGCCTTCAATCCTGCTGCATTTCAATAGGCGGCAGAATACGACCCTTTTTTCTTGTGATTTGCTGTGTTTTCCAGCGGGGTAACCCGATCCCTGGGGTTTTGTCTTTGTGCCCTCGGGGGAGATATTCGATCATTGAGAACCAGACGAGAAAGATTTGAACTTTTTGTCCAGCGGATCGGATGCCACGGAGCCCCGGCCGAGCGTTGTGTAATCTGGCGGGCGGAGAACATCAGAAATAGCTGCATCCAGGGCAGGAGAAATACTACAATTTACCATATGGCGCCATTTTCTTGTATCCAGCACCAATAGATCCAGTCGATTTGACTTTTGTCCTAAAAATAAAAGGGGTGTGGCTAAAGTCTGAAAATTGCAACAAATGTATCAATTCTGTAAATCGATAATAATTACACCAATGTATGAAAGGCAAGAATTTAAGAAAACAGGCGATAATACTTAGGCCGCCATTCACTCACGCGTCTTACAAATCATACAGCGGATGCATGATGACCGTCAGGGTTTAAAAAAAATTAAGAATGGATTTTTTATTTTTTAAATTACAAAAACTGACAAAAATTGAATTTTAGAGTTTCCATTCACTGACTTCCAGCAGTGATTTTGTGGCACAAAAACTGACTTAAAGAATACCGATGGAATAATTTTGAACTTCATGCGCTGACAGCAAGCAGAGATTGTCTGGCACAGAAACTAATGACTAAAAAGACCCATGGCATTTTTAGAACTTCCATTCATTGACAGCAAACAGAGATGTAAGGCAATAATACACAAGGTATATTAAAAAATATATACAGAAGTTTTCCTTGAGGAATGACTAGTTGCTGAAAGTGGAATTCCCCTTTAAAGGGGTGTCTAGGACTAGGCCTTCCTCCAAAAACAGCGCCACACCTCTCTATAGGTGGTGTCTGGTATTGCAGCTCAGCTCCATTGACGTGAATGGGACTGAGCTGTCATAGCACATGCAACATGTGAGCAGGTGTGGTGCTGTTTTTGGAAGAAAGCAGCCATCTTTTTCTAGTCCTGGACAGCCCCTTTAAGGAGCTCGCCTAGAGGGCCCATAGGTTAGCTTTTTCCAACTGGTCCAAGCAAGAAGGGGCCCGGTCCCTTTTGATTGCTCCATTTTGTTGGACAGATCCCCGGCCAATAAGCAAATCACAGGACCCCCAGCGATCAGCTGCGATCAGTGAGGGAACCCTGCAGCACGTGATCAGTTTTCCTACAGCGCCACCACAGGAGAACTGAGGCATTACACAGCTCCCTTGCCTTCAACGGACGGTCCGCGTAACGCAGGGTCCTCCAGGGACAGAGACGTTCTTTGTAATTGCTACAGTTAATTGATGGGCGTCCTAAATGAGGGGTGCCCCCTGAAAATGGGGTGTCTAACCCAGAGAACCGCATAAAGACCACGTGGGCGCCAACACGTGGAGGGACGCTGGCCCTTTAAATATTACGATCATGTTGATTTACGCTGATGATTTTTGTCCTCTTTTCGCAGAATTCCAGCATCCCCGCCGCCGCGATGTCAGACCCGAAGTCCGTGTGCGTCTCCTTGGACGAGGTGGTCTCCGGCTGCGCCGGAAATCAAGACACCCCCCTGCTTAACGGACACTTAAAAAAAGTGGACAACTACCTGACGGAAGCCCAGCGCTTCTCCTCGCTACCCCGGAGGCCGGCCGTCAATATCGAATTCAAGGATCTCTCCTTCTCCATCCCTGAGGGGCCGTGGTGGAAAAAGAAAGGTAACGATAGATTCTGGAGGCTCCTCGACGCAACGTTCTTGCTTGCTGTCAGTGAATACCATTCAGTTGCATGAAATGCTGTAACCCAAGGGGGTAGAGAGGACCAAAATGGGGGTGCTGTCGCCTCTCCTCAGGCACCACATCTTGAAACCATGCTCTTCCCACTTAAATTGAAATTTTTGGGACCATTTTGACAGCCGTCGATCGGCTCCGTTGTTTACACAGCGCCATTTATTTGGTTGTGGCCGTTACTGGTACTGCAGCCACCATCAACCTTTATTTTTTTTTAAATAAAGGGCTATTCAGCAATGTATACTGTCCGGTCCTTATCTGTCACCTCCACCAATCAGAGCTCAGTTGACATTTTCCCAGAGGATAGGAAAGCTGAGCTCTGATTGGCTGCTGTAGACAGTCAATTCCAAGAGCTACATTTGCGAACACCCCAGTCAAATTCTAGCAGCGCCGCCTGTTGGTCAGCAGCTTTAAAGGAGGTGTTTCTGCCTTAGGCCTCATGCACACGACAGTATTTTTTCACGGTCCGCAAAATGGGGGTTCCGTTGTTCCGTGATCCGTTTCCGTTTTTGCTTCCGTGTGTCTTCCTTGATTTTTGGAGGATCACCAGACATGAAGGAAAGTGAAAAAAAATCTATGTCAAGCTTGCCTTGCAAATAATAGGAAAAAAAACGGACGCGGGGGACAATCTTGTGTGCCTCCGTGTTTTTTCACGGACCCATTGACTTGAATGGGTCCGCGAACCGTTGTCCGTGAAAAAAATAGGACAGGTCATATTTTTTTGACGGACAGGAAACACGGATCACGGACGGTGCATTATCCGAGTTTTCAACGGACCCATTGAAAGTCCTAAAGGGGATCTTGTAGCCTCCAGCCCCTGCCGCCCACCTACCAGGGTTGGGGGCGTCTCCTTTGCGCGGTTTCACACATAATAAAGGAGGAAGCCGCGTTCTGTCTGTAAAGTGGCGCTCACTGACGCCCCATCGCAGCTCCGTTACCTGCAGCCGTCTCCTGAGCAGTAAATTACAGGCTGGGTCTGAAGGTTATAAAGTCGGCGCGGGCTGCGTGTCGCCTCAGGGCCTAATCTCGCTAAGTACGGTATTCTTACCCATGATTAGAGCGATGAATCAGAAGAGAAAATGTCGCCATCCCGGTGCATGCCATCTTCCCGCTCCCCCACGTGTCACCCCTCATTCCAGAAGGCGCTGTCACCCCGATGGCCAAAGAGTTCATAAGTCACTTACCAGATGGCAGGAGGAGTGGGGAGCGTGGCTACTGTGCCACGGGGTCCAGTGTGCAGCTTTCTAATCAGAGCTGATCACAGCTGAGAGTTCGTCACTATTGGATCTGGCATAGACGGCCCCATTTCAGAGGCGCAGATGTCTCATTGGGGGAATATTCTGTTACAATGTATCAGTGTAAGTCCTCATGCACACGACGGTTGTGTGTTATGCGGTCCGCAATTTGCCGTTGTGTGTTTTGCGGTCCGCAAAAACACGGATGGCGTCCGCGTGCGTTCCGCAATTTGCGGACCGGCGCGGACAGCCATTGATATAACTGCCTATTCTAGTCCGCAAAACAGACAAGAATAGGACAGGTGATATTTTTTTTGCGGACCACGGAACGGAGCAACGGATGCGGGAAGCACACGGAGTGCTGTCCGCATCTTTTGCGGCCCCATCGAAGTGAATGGGTCCGCACCCGAGCCGAAAAATCCTTTTTTTTTCTTTCTCTCTCTCTTCTTCTGACGGAACAGAAGAATGGAAAGCTAAATGGTGATGTGAATGCACCTAGCGGTTATGGAGTCCGTTATAACAGGGTTATAACGGAACATAACGGAATCCATAAGACGGAAGGACGGATCCCTTCTTCTGCCCATAGACTTGCATTATGACGGAATGCAAAACGGACGCCTTTAGGAGGCATTCTGTTTGCTCTCCGTCCTAATAGAAGTCTATGGGAATCAAAACGGATCCGTCTGGGTCCCGTTATGCAAGACGGAAAACAAAGTCCCGTCGACAGGACCCAGACGGTTCCGTTATGTTTTCCCATAGACTTCTATTAGGACGGAGCAAAACGGAATGCCTCTTAAAGGCGTCCGTTTTGCATTCCGTCATAATGCAAGTCTATGGGCAGCAAAACGGATCCGTCCTTCCGTCTTATGGATTCCGTTATGTTCCGTTATAACCATGTTATAACGGAAAGCCTTAACGGACCCCACTGTCTAAAAATGCCATCACTGAACCCACCCTGACCTGTGTCTGCACGTTACCATTGTATTTCAGCAGCAGAAACTTCTCCTTTCTTGATGCTTTGCTACAAATGAAATACAATGTATCCAGTATGAACCATGTTTACACTGGATACAATTGTAACAAAGCCTCTGCATTAGTCTGGATGTAAAGGAGAGGGGTGGCATTCACAGACAGCAAGCCGATGGGGAGCATCTGTCAGCAGTTTTGTACCTATGACACTGTCTGACTTGGCAGCTGAAGACATCTTTATAACCTCGAGGAGTTGATAGACAACATATGTTGTAAAAACTGGAATAAGTTTTTTTAAAAAATCTGTCTCTAGGAAAGCTGGGTGACCATGGAGGTGGCCAGAGCCGCAGTGTATCCTGCATGGTGACCCTTATTCTCGTGGGGCCTAGTCATCCCCCCGCCGGCTGTCACCCAGCTTTCCCAGACTCCTGATGGGCACATCTGCCAGGTCATGTGACTGTAGCCAAGCACCTGGGAAAGCTGGGTGAGAGATGAGAAGCCGTAGTCTGGAGGACGCCGAGTTGTGGCATCTGCCGCTTTGCATCTTAAAGGATCCCTTTGTAAAGGCTGTGAGTTAGATGCGCTGCACCCGCAGACAGGAGGCCATTATCTCCGCAGCCGGGTACTTCCAGCGTCCGTAAGTGCCAATTACAGGCCAAAAATTGTGTGGAAAAGAACATTTTGTACCATTTAAAAAAAAAAAAAAAACAGTAAAGCTTTCTGCGCCTCTATGAAATGTGCCAAAGGGACTGTGACACTACAAGCCCCAGCATGGCCTGACAGCTCCTTGTAGACCGGCCGTCACTTTATAGTCATATCTGAGAGAGTGCACGGAAGCCCCTCCCATTATGCAAATAGGCACAAGCCCCACCCCTTCGAAGGTCCCGCTCACTTGTGCCCCTCCCCCGCGGATGCGCAAACTTTGTCGCAAACCAAACCAAAGTGCTGGAGCCGCCAAGTTGTTAAAACGTGTGTGTCTATCCGTTTACTAGTATCGGGTGAGGGGCGATAGGACCGTCACAGCCCCCGCGGAGGTTGTCACCCAGCCTCCCGAATGGCGATCTGCTTGGTTGAGTAACGGTCTCAGAGCAGAGGACGCGTCACTGCGAAACTTGGCAGATATCATGCTCACGAGTCTGTAAAAGATGAGCGACAACTCCCGTGGAAACTGTTATGGTGGCCGTATTGGTTGTCAGACAGCTTTCCTTGGACGTCCGTTAGTCTTCTCTTATATTCAGTTTGTTTCGGTGCAACGTACAGCAAAACAAGACATGATATCAAGTGGAAACCATCAGCAGCTTCTGTAGACGGATCTGTTAGTCTTATTGACTGTCTCTGTTTTAGTATTTTAGTTTTTTTCTTGTCATTTCGTCCTTGAGATGCCTCCATGACGCCTTCCTATGCGGTAATCCCAGGGTTGTGGGTACTTTTTTTTTTAAAGCCACCATTAGACCCATCAACAGTAACTTGTTGACAGTTTCCATGAGAGAAAACAAGTTATAATGTAATGAAGATGTATCACAATGAGGCTGGATAATACACCGGATAACGTATCCTGTAACCGCCACAAACTCAGCTCTGCTACATCTGTACTGCCATTAGTATTGCATTTGTAAAGCATGGCCTGTGCTTACAGCCTTGATCTGAGCCTCCACCTTCCCCGGCAGTATCCCGTACGGTTACAAGACATGACTGGGGAGGAGAGGTTTGCCTCCGTGCATTATAAGGCAATTAAAACTTCTAATCCCGATCATTCTGAAATGCAGAGCCGGTCCTGCGGGGTTAGTGCCGAGCTCACACACGCTGGTACGTTATACTGCGTCCAGTCACGTGGCCGGGTGCTTATGTTAAAGGGGTTGTGCAGGATTTGAAAAACATGGCTGCTTTCCTCTAAAAACAGCGCCACACCTGTCCACAGGTTATCTGTGGTATTGCACCTTAGTCCCATTCACGTCAATGGAGCTGTCAGATGAGGGGAATTCGGCCAACAGCTAAGTATGTTATAAACATGACATAAATATGTCATATAAACAACCCCTTTATGATGATAACCTGAGCAAAACAAGAATGGACTCCCCGGCGGCAGTGCAGGGTCACTGCTAGTGCTGTCTGTGCTCTATACGGTAGTACTATTTGGGCGACATAAGGCAGAACTACTTGTTTATTGTGTGGTGGATTTACTTGAAAGCTATATGTTGGTAATACTTGGGTACTTTTTTTATTTTTTTTATTTGAATGTTATATAATATTTCGGTATATGATATGACGGTAATATTTGGGTATTTTATTATTATTGGTATTACTTTATTTGGGTACTGTATGATGATCTTGTTTTTCACAGTTATTTGGAATTGGGCACTATATGGTAGTATTGCTTGTGTACCGTATGGTCATATATTTAGGCACTGTATGTAATATTACAGTATTTAGGCACTGTATGTAATATTACAGTATTTAGGCACTGTATGTAATATTACAGTATTTAGGCACTGTAGGACAGTAATATCTGTGGTCTTATTTGGGTGCAGTAAAATATTTAGGCACTTTATAGTGGTTTATGTAGGCACTGTATGGTTGCTTTACTTAGGCACCGTATGTTAGTTTTATGTATGCATTATACGGTGGTTTTATGTAGGCATTGTATGATGGTTTTATGTAGGCATTGTATGGTGGTTTTATGTAGGCACTGTATGATGGTTTTATGTAGGCATTGTATGATGGTTTTATGTAGGCATTGTATGGTGGTTTTATGTAGGCACTGTATGGGGGTTTTATGTGGGCACTGTATGATGGTTTTATGTGGGCACTGTATGGTGGTTTTATGTAGGCACTGTATGGTGGTTTTATGTAGGCATTGTATGGTGGTTTTATGTAGGCACTGTATGGTGGTTTTATGTAGGCATTGTATGGTGGTTTTATGTAGGCACTGTATGGTGGTTTTATGTAGGCACTGTATGATGGTTTTATGTGGGCACTGTATGGTAGTTTTATGTAGGCACTGTATGGTGGTTTTATGTAGGCACTGTATGGTGGTTTTATGTAGGCACTGTATGGTGGTTTTATGTAGGCATTGTATGATGGTTTTATGTAGGCACTGTATGGTAGTTTTATGTAGGCACTGTATGGTGGTTTTATGTGGGCACTGTATGATGGTTTTATGTGGGCACTGTATGGTGGTTTTATGTGGGCACTGTATGGTGGTTTTATGTAGGCACTGTATGGTGGTTTTATGTGGGCACTGTATGGTGGTTTTATGTAGGCACTGTATGGTGGTTTTATGTGGGCACTGTATGGTGGTTTTATGTAGGCACTGTATGATGGTTTTATGTAGGCACTGTATGGTGGTTTTATGTAGGCACTGTATGGGGGTTTTATGTAGGCACTGTATGGTGGTTTTATGTGGGCACTGTATGGTGGTTTTATGTAGGCACTGTATGGTGGTTTTATGTAGGCATTGTATGGTGGTTTTATGTAGGCACTGTATGGTAGTTTTATGTAGGCACTGTATGGTGGTTTTATGTGGGCACTGTATGGTGGTTTTATGTAGGCACTGTATGGTGGTTTTATGTAGGCATTGTATGGTGGTTTTATGTAGGCATTGTATGGTGGTTTTATGTAGGCACTGTATGGTAGTTTTATGTAGGCACTGTATGGTGGTTTTATGTAGGCACTGTATGGTGGTTTTATGTAGGCATTGTATGGTGGTTTTATGTAGGCATTGTATGGTGGTTTTATGTAGGCACTGTATGGTGGTTTTATGCGGGCATTGTATGGGGGTTTTATGCGGGCACTGTATGGTGGTTTTATGTGGGCATTGTATGGTGGTTTTATGTGGGCACTGTATGGTGGTTTTATGTAGGCATTGTATGGTGGTTTTATGCGGGCACTGTATGATGGTTTTATGTAGGCACTGTATGGTGGTTTTATGTAGGCATTGTATGGTGGTTTTATGTAGGCATTGTATGGTGGTTTTATGTAGGCACTGTATGGTGGTTTTATGTGGGCACTGTATGATGGTTTTATGTAGGCACTGTATGGTGGTTTTATGTAGGCACTGTATGGTGGTTTTATGTAGGCACTGTATGGTGGTTTTATGTAGGCACTGTATGGTGGTTTTATGTAGGCACTGTATGGTAGTTTTATGTAGGCACTGTATGGTGGTTTTATGTAGGCACTGTATGGTGGTTTTATGTAGGCACTGTATGGTGGTTTTATGTAGGCACTGTATGATGGTTTTATGTAGGCACTGTATGATGGTTTTATGTAGGCACTGTATGGTGGTTTTATGTAGGCACTGTATGGTGGTTTTATGTAGGCACTGTATGATGGTTTTATGTAGGCACTGTATGGTGGTTTTATGTAGGCACTGTTTGGTGGTTTTATGTGGGCACTGTATGGTGGTTTTATGTAGGCACTGTATGGTGGTTTTATGTAGGCACTGTATGGTAGTTTTATGTAGGCACTGTATGGTGGTTTTATGTGGGCACTGTATGGTGGTTTTATGTGGGCACTGTATGGTGGTTTTATGTAGGCACTGTATGGTGGTTTTATGTAGGCACTGTATGGTGGTTTTATGTAGGCACTGTATGGTGGTTTTATGTGGGCATTGTATGGGGGTTTTATGCGGGCACTGTATGGTGGTTTTATGTGGGCATTGTATGGTGGTTTTATGTAGGCATTGTATGGTGGTTTTATGTAGGCACTGTATGGTGGTTTTATGCGGGCATTGTATGGGGGTTTTATGCGGGCACTGTATGGTGGTTTTATGTGGGCATTGTATGGTGGTTTTATGTGGGCACTGTATGGTGGTTTTATGTAGGCATTGTATGGTGGTTTTATGCGGGCACTGTATGATGGTTTTATTTAGGCATTGTATGGTGGTTTTATGTAGGCACTGTATGGTGGTTTTATGTGGGCACTGTATGGTGGTTTTATGTAGGCACTGTATGATGGTTTTATTTAGGCATTGTATGGTGGTTTTATGTAGGCATTGTATGATGGTTTTATGTAGGCATTGTATGGTAGTTTTATGCGGGCACTGTATGGTGGTTTTATGTAGGCACTGTATGGGGGTTTTATGTAGGCACTGTATGATGGTTTTATGTAGGCACTGTATGGTGGTTTTATGTAGGCACTGTATGGTGGTTTTATTTAGGCACTGTATGGTGGTTTTATGTAGGCATTGTATGGTGGTTTTATGTAGGCACTGTATGGTGGTTTTATGTAGGCACTGTATGATGGTTTTATGTAGGCACTGTATGGTGGTTTTATGTAGGCACTGTATGGTGGTTTTATGTGGGCACTGTATGGGGGTTTTATGTGGGCACTGTATGGTGGTTTTATGTAGGCACTGTATGATGGTTTTATGTAGGCACTGTATGATGGTTTTATGTGGGCACTGTATGGTGGTTTTATGTGGGCACTGTATGGGGGTTTTATGTGGGCACTGTATGGTGGTTTTATGTAGGCACTGTATGGTGGTTTTATGTAGGCACTGTATGGTGGTTTTATGTGGGCACTGTATGATGGTTTTATGTAGGCACTGTATGGTGGTTTTATGTGGGCACTGTATGGTGGTTTTATGTAGGCACTGTATGGTGGTTTTATGTAGGCACTGTATGATGGTTTTATGTAGGCACTGTATGGTGGTTTTATGTAGGCACTGTATGGTGGTTTTATGTAGGCACTGTATGATGGTTTTATGTAGGCACTGTATGGTGGTTTTATGTAGGCACTGTATGGTGGTTTTATGTAGGCACTGTATGGTGGTTTTATGTGGGCACTGTATGGGGGTTTTATGTGGGCACTGTATGGTGGTTTTATGTAGGCACTGTATGATGGTTTTATGTAGGCACTGTATGATGGTTTTATGTGGGCACTGTATGGTGGTTTTATGTGGGCACTGTATGGGGGTTTTATGTGGGCACTGTATGGTGGTTTTATGTAGGCATTGTATGGTGGTTTTATGTAGGCACTGTATGGTGGTTTTATGTAGGCATTGTATGGTGGTTTTATGTAGGCACTGTATGGTGGTTTTATGTAGGCACTGTATGATGGTTTTATGTAGGCACTGTATGGTGGTTTTATGTAGGCACTGTATGGTGGTTTTATGTGGGCACTGTATGGGGGTTTTATGTAGGCACTGTATGGTGGTTTTATGTAGGCACTGTATGATGGTTTTATGTAGGCACTGTATGGTGGTTTTATGTAGGCACTGTATGGTGGTTTTATGTAGGCACTGTATGGTGGTTTTATGTAGGCACTGTATGGTGGTTTTATGTAGGCACTGTATGGTGGTTTTATGTAGGCACTGTATGGTGGTTTTATGTAGGCACTGTATGGTGGTTTTATGTAGGCATTGTATGGTGGTTTTATGTAGGCACTGTATGGGGGTTTTATTTAGGCACTGTATGGTGGTTTTATGTAGGCACTGTATGGTGGTTTTATGTGGGCACTGTATGGTGGTTTTATGCGGGCACTGTATGGTGAGATTTATTCAATACATTCACCTGGGCGTTGTATATTACAGTTATTATGATGAGTATTTTGCTGCGTCTTTCTGTTTTAAGTATTCCGCCATACAGTGCCCGGCTCCGCGGCACCCCCATTAGCTCTGGCTATGGGCCTCGTCACTGCCTTTGTTCCACGAGACCCATTGATTCAATTACTATGGTGCGGCACTTTCCGGCGATGACTCTGGGGCTCCACACATCCCACATCCATCTTATTAGCCAAACCTCCAGCGACTCTTCACCTCCTTGAGGATCTTATTACAGGGGAATAAAGACACTGCATCAGCTTAAGAGATACGCAGGGCGCAGCAGGGCACGCACGGGTACAACAGTCCCAAAAAGATCCAGTCTCTGCCGGTGTATGACCGCAGACCCCGGGAAAGGGGCCCCTAAAACCTTCCTCACCACCTGTCTGCATGGAGTCCGCCTGGTGGCCATGCATGGTAATGGCAGAACCAGCCGGCTTCATCCAATAGGGAGAAACAACTTTCAAAAAAATGTCTGCATTATTATTATAGGCTTTATTATTATGTGCTTTATTATTATAATTCCTGTGGGTGTCTACGACCCCTGCAGTGCTGCTTCCTCCAGCTTTACCTGCCTCTGCCCAGAAATGTTTGATTCCTAGCTTTTGCAGAATTTCTCCGCTCTCTGTGCCAACACAAACCCTCCCTTCATGCATCCCCCATTAAAGGGTTTCACCACTTTAGACTATTACTTTCCAGCTGGGATAGTCAAGGCCACTGGGATTGTCACTGCAAACATACAGTCCGAGAGTCCTCTGCGTCCAGAGGCTACAAGATGGCGGCAGTGCTTGGCTTCCAGTTCTTTGGTGCAGGCACCGAACAGCAGGTGGGCATGTCCTGTGCATGCGCAGCTACAATAGGTACTGCTGCCTATGTCTGCGCATGTGTCCTCCTTCCATTCAATGCCTGTGCCTCAGTACTGCACTGCTGCCTGCCCCCCAGTATCATGCCTGCCTCTCCTCAGTACTGCACTGCTGCCCCCCAGTATCATGCCTGCCACTCCTCAGTACTGCACTCTCCTCAGTACTGCACTGCTGCCTGCCCCCCAGTATCATGCCTGCCTCTCCTCAGTACTGTACTGCTGCCCCCCAGTATAATGCCTGCCGCTCCTCAGTACTGCACTGCTGCCTGCCCCCCAGTATCATGCCTGCCTCTCCTCAGTACTGCACTGCTGCCCCCCAGTATAATGCCTGCCGCTCCTCAGTACTACACTGCTGCCCCCAGTATCATGCCTGCCGCTCCTCAGAATTGCACTGCTGCCCCCAATATCATGCCTGCCACTTCTCGTTATTGCACTGCTGCCCCCCAGTATCATGCCTGCCACTCCTCAGAACTGCACTGCTGCCCCCCAGTATCATGCCTGCCTCTCCTCAGTACTGCACTGCTGCCCCCAGTATCATGCCTGCCTCTCCTCAGTACTGCACTGCTGCCCCCCAGTATCATGCCTGCCACTCCTCAGAATTGCACTGCTGCCCCCCAGTATCATGCCTGCCGCTTCTCGTTACTGCACTGCTGCCCCCCAGTATCATGCCTGCCACTCCTCAGAACTGTACTGCTGCCCCCAATATCATGCCTGCCTCTCCTCAGTACTGCACTGATGCCCCCCAGTATCATGCCTGCCTCTCCTCAGTACTGCACTGCTGCCCCCTAGTATAATGCCTGCTTCTCCTCATTACTGCACTGCTGCCCCCCAGTATCATGCCTGCCTCTCCTCAGAACTGCACTGCTGCCCCCCAGTATCATGCCTGCCACTCCTCAGAATTGCACTGCTGCCCCCAATATCATGCCTGCCGCTCCTCAGTACTGCACTGCTGCCCCCCAGTATCATGCCTGCCACTCCTCAGTACTGCACTGCTGCCCCCCAGTATCATGCCTGCCACTCCTCAGAACTGTACTGCTGCCCCCAATATCATGCCTGCCTCTCCTCAGTACTGCACTGCTGCCCCCCAGTATCATGCCTGCCACTCCTCAGAATTGCACTGCTGCCCCCAATATCATGCCTGCCGCTCCTCAGTACTGCACTGCTGCCCCCCAGTATCATGCCTCCTGTTCCTCAATACTGCACTGCTGCCCCCCAGTATCATGCCTGCCACTCCTCAGTACTGCACTGCTGCCCCCCAGTATCATGCCTGCCACTCCTCAGTACTGCACTGCTGCCCCCCAGTATCATGCCTGCCACTCCTCAGAACTGTACTGCTGCCCCCAATATCATGCCTGCCTCTCCTCAGTACTGCACTGCTGCCCCCCAGTATCATGCCTGCCACTCCTCAGAATTGCACTGCTGCCCCCAATATCATGCCTGCCGCTCCTCAGTACTGCACTGCTGCCCCCCAGTATCATGCCTGCCACTCCTCAGAACTGTACTGCTGCCCCCAATATCATGCCTGCCGCTCCTCAGTACTGCACTGCTGCCCCCAAGTATCATGCCTGCCTCTCCTCAGTACTGCACTGCTGCCCCCAGTATCATGCCTGCCGCTCCTCAGTACTGCACTGCTGCCCCCCAGTATCATGCCTCCTGTTCCTCAATACTGCACTGCTGCCCCCAGAATCGCGCCTGTTGCATCTCAGGTGGGGGGTTCTGCTGCCCCCTGTTGTACCGTATGTAATATCTTCCAAGGTACACTTTCCTGCTCCATGCAGGAGTCCTGTGCCCCTGGTGCCCGGCACTAGTGACATCACTGACTGGCTTCCTATGGCACTGCAGGTAGCGCTGCGGGATCCTTTGGTGCTATTTAAGTATCTGGGACTCTGTGACTTCTGGACTATTCCAGACGAGTGACGTTGGTGCCGAGATCCTGATGATGCGGTTCATTAATAACCCCGGTGACTATGACTGATCCATTCTCATAAGAAGAACAGTCAGTCAGATAGAGTCTTATCCAAAAAAGTCCTGGCTAGAGCATCGCCTGCCAAAAACCGACTGGGCGCACGCGCAGCGAGGACTGCGGAGGTGGCACAATGTCACCTTGTCACCATCGCCATGAAGATGACACTCAGCACTGTCCTCTGGAAACAATGTGTAGTTGCTGGAGAATGAAAAGTTCTACAACTTTTTAATAGACTTGTCACTTATCAAGATCTCTGCTTGATGTCAGTGAATGGGAACATTTTTGTCTATTCAGACAGGGACAGTAAATACTGCAGTGACCTTATCCCCAATCAATAATACCACCCATGTGTGCCCACATCATACAGACCCAATAACAATGCTGCATACTGTAAATGATACCACCAAACTGTGCAGTAAGGTGAATAATGCTGCTAAATCAGCCTACATAGCTGAGCAACAGCGACAAAGTGACAGCACCAACGATGCTGGTAACATCACACTGCGTGAGACTCAGCGCAGCAGGTCACCATGATGTCATCATGACCGTCTGTGCCAGGCCTGCGTCTTAGACAGCGGGGGAGAGGTGAGAATTTATTTTTTTCTTGTCGTCACTACTCGGGGCATTATACATACGGAGGGCACTAAAGGGGGCATTATATTTATTAAGGGCACTACAGGGGGCAATATATATACATAAAGCATTATGGTCTAGGCATTATATCTACTGGGGGTACTACAGGGGGTATTCTATTTACTGAGGGCACTACGGGGGCATTATACATATATATATATATATATATATATATATATAGGGCACTACAGGGGGCATTATATTTATTGAGGGCACTACAGGGGGCATTATATATATATAGAGCACTACAGGGGGCATTATATTTATTGAGGGCACTACAGGGGGCATTATATTTATGAAGGGCACTACAGGGGGCATTATATATATAGAGCATTATAGTCTAGGCAATATAGCTACTGGGGGTACTACAGGGGGTATTATATTTACTGAGGGCACTACGGGGGGCATGACTTCTACATATGGCACTTCAGGGGGCATTATATATATATATATATAGCACTACAGGGGGCATTATATTTATTAAGGGCACTACAGGGGGCATTATATTTACTGAGGGCACTAGAGGGGGCATTATATTTATTAGGGCACTACAGGGGGCATTATATATACATAGAGCATTATGGTCTAGACATATCTAGTGGAGGCACTACAGTGGGCCTTATATTTACTGAGGGCACTACAGGGTGCATTATATATACTGGGGGTACTACAGGGGGGCATTATATCTACAGAGGGCACTATGGTCTGGGCATTATATATCTATAGTGCGGGCACAACAGGGAGGCATTATATCTAATGGGGGCACTACGAGGGGTATTAAAACTACTGGGGCCTAAATGGAAATTGGTCCTGAGTGCAATTGACGAGTAAATTAAGGGGGGATTAGTGAGTGGGGAGCATAAAAGGAAGCATTAATACTAAATAGGTTTGTTCAATTATGTAGAAACAATTTATGGTCAGGTGAAGTCATCATAGTGATCTGGGCAGGATTGAGAAAAAAGGGAAAGAGAAAGACTCCAGTCAAAGGAGACATCAGCTGTAAGTCACTGGGGGCCTAAACAAGATCATTACTGACCAGGTGGAGCGGTATTATTTGGCCTTTATATAGTGCTATTTTTGGTAATGTTGGTCTGGGTATACTGTGGGGCACCTCCATAGGTTGGGGGGGCTACACCACAGCCTGCCCAGAGCTGTAATCCCGGCGTATCCCGAGCCCTTATCGTTTCCTATAATATTATTTTAATGTGGTGTCGTTGGACCGGACGGACCCGTGCCGTGTAACAATGTCATTTCCTCATTATCGCAGTCACATGTTGCTATAATATTTTTTATAATTGTTACATTGTTATTATTGTGCTGTGTTACATCCTCGTTCCGTTGTTTCCTCCTCCTTCCTCGCTCTCTGTAGTGGATTTAGCTTTTGGCGGTCAGCTCCTCTCTTACCCTCTAGTAACCTGGCTGACAGAATCCCAGTGCGGCACTGGTTAATGCTATTATCGGCTGTGCGCCTCGTATCATCTTCATGATCAACATTCGGATGTGCCCTACTTTACCGGCTGATCCCGCTCCGGCAGGTGCACTGCGGTGTAGGTGCAGCGCCTCTCGCTGATACCTCTCCCCGGTTACTCCTGGACATTGCTCTACAGTAACCTCGCATCCAGATCCAGGCTGCACGCTCGAGGCTTCTGATTGGCTGCCGCCTGCCTTGTTGCCAAGAGGGAAGCGAGAGCTTAATGCATGAGGCGGCGGGATTATCCAGCGCTCTGCAGACGTGAGGCTGCTGCTCTCACAGACCTGCGCTGATGTAGCAGAGCTGCTCGGTAGAGTAGAATGTTCCATGCATAGTGATGAGTTAAATGGTTAAGATAATGCAGCTGGTTTATCTGCAGTCCCATGTAATCTTACAGATAAAACATTGTGAGGAGTCTCGGTATTAAGACAATGCATTAGGCTTACCAGAAGTCCCATGTAAGCTTACAGATAAAATACTGTAATGAGCCTTGGATTAAAGCAATGGAGTAGGTTTTCCAGCAGTCCTATGTAAGTTTACAGAGAAAATACTGAATGAGCCCTGAATTAAGGCAATGAATTAGGTTTACTAGCAGTCCTATGTAAGTTTACATATAAAACACTGTAATGAGCCTCGGATTAAGGCAATGAATTAGGTTTACTAGCAGTCCTATGTAAGTTTACAGAGAAAATACTGAATGAGCCCTGGAATAAGGCAATAAATTCGGTTTACAAGCAGTCCTATGTAAGTTTACAGATAAAATACTGTAATGAGCCTCGGATTAAGGCAATGAATTAGGTTTACTAGCAGTCCTATGTAAGTTTACAGATAAAACACTGTAATGAGCCCTGGATTAAGGCAATGAATTAGGTTTACTAGCAGTCCTATGTAAGTTTACAGAGAAAATACTGAATGAGCCCTGGAATAAGGCAATAAATTCGGTTTACAAGCAGTCCTATGTAAGTTTACAGATAAAACACTGTAATGAGCCTCGGATTAAGGCAATGAATTAGGTTTACTAGCAGTCCTATGTAAGTTTACAGTTAAAACACTAAAATGAGCCTTGTAAAGGCAATGAATTAGGTTTACTAGCAGTCCTATGTAAGTTTACGGATAAAACACTGTAATGAGCCTCGGATTAAGGCAATGGAGTAGGTTTACCAGCAGTCCTATGTAAGTTTGCAGATAAAAACACTGTAATGAGCCTTGGAATTAAGGCAATAGAGTAGATTTATCTGCAGTCCCATGTAAATTTACAGATAAAACACTGTAATGAGCCTCAGAATTAAGGCAATGGTGTAGGTTTAACAGCAGTCCCATGTAAGCTTACAGATAAAACACTGTAATGAACTTCAGAATTAAGGCAGTGGAGTAGGTTTACCTGCAGTCCCATGTAAGCTTACAGATACAACATTTTGATGAATCTAGATATTAAGACAATGGAATAGGTTTACCTGCAGTCCTATGTAAACCCATAGGGAACTCTTTTGGAGGGATAATTACAGAATTTCAGGGGCTTGTTGAGGAATGGGGGGTTGAAGATGACCACTCTCCATCCATAACTGGCTATTGAGGGCTTGGTTAGTCCTGCTACGTTGTGATATACCTTTTACTTCAATTCCTCATCGGTGTCGAAATCTCTGTTTGCTGTCAGTGAATGAGAAAATCCTTTTTCATGCAGATCTTAAACACCCATACAGTCGGAATGCTTCTCGTAGTTGAGGGTTTGTTACAATTGTATCCAATCCTCTGTGAGATCAGCAGCCTGTTGCTGAAGGCTCTCCTATAGTCTTGTGTATACAGCTCCTGAAGACGCCCTTTATGTCTCCATGGTAACAGACTACAAACACGGTATGTTAGTAACATGGACAGATAGGACAGACGCAGAGCGTGTTTGTAGTCTGTTACCATGGAGACACATTCATATGTTCTGAGCCAATCAGTTGCTTCCCTTTCTGCCCCTTCTCCCCTCTCACAGCATGAAGCCTCATACACAGGCAGAGACTGTGATATGTTCCCCTCCTCCCCCTCCCCTCTCACACAGCTGCAGCCGCATCCCCCTCCGCTCCCCTCCTGTCTTCTACCTATTCGTTTTTGGAGGTTCATGAACACTGACACTGCTGTGGACATATACCGCCATATTGCTGTGATCTGACCGCCTGTTGTAGTCTACTTGTGACATTTTAAACTTTTTTGGGGGAGAAAGCTGTGAACGTCTTCTAGTCTCACATCGAAAATAGATGCGACAAGATGTTTGCGTCCGCACATCGCCACCTGCCGGCCCGCCGCTCATACCGTCATGTCATCGGGCTCAGGATTAAAACGTGCTACGATGAGAGGATCAAGACAATAATTATGAAATATGAAGGAACGCGATCGTCTGGACTGGATACAATTGTAACAAATCCTCTGAACGGATTTTTCAGCCTATGGGCGTAAACTGGAATATGGCCATTCCCTGACAGCAAGCGGAGATTTTGGAAGTGATGAGGAATTGAGACAAAGTTGCAGAATGACGATTATGGAAGGGAATGACCTTGTAGCGGCTGTGGGGAGGGGGTGGCACTGCGCAGGTTCTCACTCCCTATGGATGACGCCCTCGCTCTACATGGGCGCTCGCTTCCTGATATGTTCACCATTTCTAGAGTCGGGGTAAAGCCCTCCCCCCCATATTAATGACCTACAACAGCAAGCTATTCGCATCTCACAAATTTGTTGGTCTCATGCCCCGCCCATTTATATAGGAGGACACGCCCCCCAACCTATTGAATTTGAATCACAAACAGCGCCACCTAGCTGTTAAAATTATAGCCACAACTTTACTCAGTAATATCTGTGTCTCAGAAAGCTGGGTGGCCACAGATGAAGCCCCATTCTTACTGTCACAGGGATCGTCACCCATCTTTCCCAGGCTCCTGAAGAACAAATCTGACTGATCCTGACACATTTGTCATTCAGAAGTTTGAAGATGGCTATCAACCCCTGTAGGAAATGTAATGGCAGCCATATTGGATATCACCCAGCTTTCCCAGCAAAAGATAAATTAAAGGGGTTTGTCTTAATTTTTTCCCCCTAATATAATAGGGGCCCTTCCCAGGACTCTCTCTGATCCAGCACCACCGAGGTGTCACCTTCTCGGGCCGCAGTCAGCGACGTATTGTTAAGGACGTTAAAAACAAAACATGCAAAGTGGTCGTTTTTTACCAGCCTTTAGCGGTATACGGCACTAGACCACTGAGGCCAGTGATTGGCTGCAGCGGCATACGGGATGTCACCACTGAAGCCAATCACTGGCCTCAGTGGTCTAGTGCCGTATACCGCTAAAGGCTGGTAAAAAACGACCACTTTGTATGTTTTGTTTTCAAGATCTCTGCTTGTTGTCGGTTCATATTTGCTGTCTAATTAAACACAGAAGCAACACAAACCTCTCTCTATTCCTGGTTTGTTACAATGTATCGGTGCAGGTAGTTCATATCTGCATTGGAGGCTTTTAATTCTGTAGTTTGTGTGAACAGAGCCATAGGCTTCCCGTACACATTCGATGGCTGCCCGGCAAAGGCTTAGCCCAGAGCTATTCCCGTCCATGCACATGCACGCTCAGCTCGACCAAGCATGCATGTGTTCTGAATGGGGAGAGAAGAGAACGCCGCTGCTCACAGTATATCCTCCCGCACCTTCAGTCTTGGAAAGTCGGGAGCTCCCCGACGGTTTGGCTTACATTGGTCTAATGTATATGGCCAGCTTAACTCAGTTGTCTAGACTAGGTACAACTGTAGCAAACCCTCAGCTATGAGAAGTTTTAGGTCTGTACAGGTTTTCAGCCTCCACAGGTTACCAACATTCACAGACAGCAAGCAGCAATGATGAAGAAAGTTTCACCATGCAGCAATTAAACTCCAGTTACAGAGGACCCCTTTAAGGAGTGGCTGTCTCTTTAAGGTTCAGCACATCTTTGCTCTCACACATGTATCATTCATGGAATGAAATGTTTAGCACTTTCTCACTGAACCTGTTACCACTGACTCATTTCATGTCTCTCCTGTAAAGAAGCATTTTTATATTGCTTTATTTTGTAATTTCAAAAGGCAATTAGTATTTAGGAGGGGGGGTGCAAAAAACCATAGGTCCCCCTCACTGAGCGCACACATCACTTACTCTGACTACCTGCAGCCACCACTAGGGGGAGCTCACAGTTCATGTATACTGAGCTCACTGGGAGCTAATCAGTGTGTAGTAGTGAGCGCCCTCTGGTGGTGACGGCAGGGAATGCTGTGACTGTGTGTTGGGAGCAGGAGGAGGGGGCCTCATAGCAGCGACACGGTGCGCCTCTGTGGAAGACATTTTATAGAGCTGCCCCCAGAAGAAGTGGCCCTAGGTACCAGACTGTGCCACCAAAGCCACGCAGGTGCTGCCCACTACTACGGAACCCAAGGGGTAAAGTATCCTGATGTTAGTCCTTGTGTGGTTCTGATATCATTTGTTTCAGTTTCTCAACACTCCCAACACCTCTGCTTGCTGTTAGTGAATAGTAGCAAGTGTGCCCAGATGATTCCCTGCAACGTAATCAGAGTACCCTCCCCAGTCAAGGGATCTACATCAGGGACCTAAAAAGGGGTTGTCCACAGTGGAGAAGGCCTGTAACCTAAGAGCTCCCCCTATAGGTGGAGTGATCCTTTGACGGCTGATGTTGTCATTTGTTCGGACTATACTTCTCACAGTCACAGGAGAGATTTCTGCTCTATGAGCGATCGCCTGGATTCAGAGCCGAGTCCGCCAGTCACCAAAAGTGACATTTCTAACGGAAAAAAAGGAACTCATTAACAAGTGTCGCTGTCTGGAGCTGAACACCCTCGGGCGCCCTCTCCTATTCCTACCCACAATCCCTCACTTCTCTGCGAATGTTCTGTGTGATGGAGAAATCTGTGGGGAAGGAGTCACTTCTAGTCTCCTAAACACCAGAGACCCACAGAACATTCCTAGTGTCCGGGGCGAGGGCCACAGGGAGAAGACGGGGTTCTCATCTATTCTATCTCCTATCTATCATCTATCTATTATATTTATCTCTCTAATATCTATCTATCTATTATCTATCTCATATCTATCTATTATCTATCTATCTATCTATCTATCTATCTATCTATCTATCTATCTATTATCTATTATCTATCTATCTCTATTATCTATCTATCTCATATCTATCTATTATCTATCTATCTATCTATCTATCTATCTATCTATTATCTATCTATCTATCTATCTATCTATTATCTATTATCTATCTATCTATTATCTATCTATCTATCTATCTATCTATCTATCTATCTATCTATTATCTATCTATCTATTATCTATCTATTATCTATCTATCTATCTATCTATCTATTATCTATTATCTATCTATCTATCTATCTATCTATTATCTATCTATCTATCTATCTATTATCTATCTATCTATTATCTATCTATTATCTATCTATTATCTATCTATTATCTATCTATCTATCTATCTATTATCTATTATCTATCTATCTATCTATCTATCTATCTATCTATCTATCTCTATTATCTATCTATTATCTATTATCTATCTATCTATCTCATATCTATCTATTATCTATCTATCTATCTATTATCTATCTATCTATCTATCTATCTATTATCTATCTATCTATCTATCTATCTATTATCTATCTATCTATCTATCTCTATTATCTATCTATCTCATATCTATCTATTATCTATCTATCTATCTATCTATCTATCTATCTATCTCTATTATCTATCTATCTATCTATTATCTATCTATCTATTATCTATCTATCTATCTATCTATCTATTATCTATCTATCTATCTATCTCTATTATCTATCTATCATCTATTTATCTATCTATCTATTATCTATCCATCTATTATCTATCTATCTATCTATCTATCTATCTATCTATCTATTATCTATCTATTATCTATCTCCTATCTATCTATTATCTATCTATTATCTATCTATCTATCTATCTATTATCTATCTATCTATTATCTATCTATTATCTATCTATTATCTATCTATTATCTATCTATCTATTATCTATCTATCTATCTATCTATCTATCTATCTATCTATTATCTATCTATTATCTATCTATTATCTATCTATTATCTATCTATCTATCTATCTATTATCTATCTATTATCTATCTCATATCTATCTATTATCTATCTATTATCTATCTATCTATCTATCTATCTATCTATCTATTATCTATCTATCTATCTATTATCTATCTATCTATCTATCTCTATTATCTATCTATCTATCTATTATCTATCTATCTATCTATTATCTATCTATCTATCTATCTCTATTATCTATCTATCTATCTATTATCTATCTATCTATCTATCTATCTATCTATCTATCATCTATTTATCTATCCATCTATTATCTATTATCTATCTATCTATTATCTATCTATTATCTATCTCCTATCTATCTATTATCTATCTATTATCTATCTATTATCTATCTATTATCTATCTCCTATCTATCTATTATCTATCTATTATCTATCTATTATCTATCTATCTATCTATCTATCTATTATCTATCTATCTATTATCTATCTATTATCTATCTATTATCTATCTATTATCTATCTATCTATTATCTATCTATCTATTATCTATCTATCTATCTATCTATCTATCTATCTATCTATTATCTATCTATCTATCTATCTATTATCTATCTATTATCTATCTATCTATCTATTATCTATCTATCTATCTATTATCTATCTATTATCATTAATGAGTCTGTCATGCTCTGAGGTCTTCATCAATTTGACAGACTCTGCAGCGGGGGCTCCTGACGGACCCTTATTCACGGGTGTGAACACTGCCTGAATTGTCCTGATATGACCCCCCAGAGTCTGCGGGCGGCTGTTATGACCCCATGTGTAATGGACGTGCCCTGATCACTGACCTACATTCTCCTTTCTGATCGATAGTGTCAGGAGGCTGCAGCGAGAGCCTCGTTCTGTGTGGAACCATCGATCCCGTGATGGAATCATCCAGAGACGGGCGCTGACTGCCGCCTTACATTTGGCGCTGCTCTGCATCTCACAAGTTTAGATCCGTTTTACTGTGGGGTAAATTCTTTATTCTTATCCTTAGTTTGTTCTTAAAGGGAACCTGTCACTGGGATTTTGTGTATAGAGCTGAGGACACTGGTTGCTAGATGGCCGCTAGCACATCCGCAATACCCAGTCCCCATAGCTCTGTGTGCTTTTATTGTGTATAAAAAACGATTTGATACATATGCAAATTAACCTGAGATGAGTCCTGTCCCCGACTCATCTCACGTACAGGACTCATCTCAGGTTCATTTGCATATGTATCAAATCGTTTTTTATACACAATAAAAGCACACAGAGCTATGGGGACTGGGTATTGCGGATGTGCTAGCGGCCATCTAGAAGCCCATGTCCTCGGCTCTATACACAAAATCCCGGTGACAGGTTCCCTTTAAAGGTGTATTCCCATCTGGAACATTGATAGCATATTGCCAACAATATCAGCGAGGTGCCGGTCCAGCTCAAAAACGCATTGTTTTGTGGATTTTCATTTAAAAATGACACTTACCTTCACTCTGCGGGTCAGTACCATTACACTGATGCCAAATGTATATGTTTTTTTTCTTATGTTTTAATTCAGTTAAAAAAAATAAAAATAATTGTAGAAAAAATCTTCTTTGCATTGCCAAAATTTGTCCCCATAACCTCTTATATTTCCTTCTCCTGAGCTGTGTGGGGCTCATTTATTGCAGGGCGAGCTGTATTTTCTATTGGTACTATTTTGGAGCGTGTTTGACTCTTTGATCACATTTTATTCAATTTTTTGGGAGGTAAAACGAGGAAAAAACAGCAATTCACCCATTTTATTTTCTTTCATGCCGTTACCTATACTGGAAAAATACTTTTATATTTTAATAGTTTGGGCATTTTTTTTTCCATATATATTTTTAAGACATTTTTGACAACTTTGATCTTGAACATGCTATCATTGGATCTGTTTTACCATAGACTGCAACAAAACACTATTGCAGTCTATGGCAATATCGCAATGCGCCACAGGCAGAGCTTAAAGGGGTTCTCCAGGAATAATGGGATTTTCTCAAATGCCAGCAGCCTGCCGGTCTGACCAGAAGATCCATACTTACCTGCTCTCCGACGCTCCAGTCCTCCATGCTGCCTCCGGTATCTCTGTTGTGTCCACCTCATCTCTGAAGCCAGTCATTGGTTGCAGTGGAGCATGTGACCAGGCTGCATCAGATGTCAACACTCTGAGGACCAGAATATGGAGACACCAGAGACAGCGCAGAGGACTGGAGCAGCGGGGAGCAGGTAAGTATGGATCTTTTGGTCAGATCTGCAGGCTCCTGGCACTTGAGAAGATCTCATTATTCCTGGAGAACCCCTTTAAGCTCTGCCTGTGGCACATTGTGATATTACCATAGACTGCACTAGTGTTTTATTGCAGTCTATGGTAAAAATCCATCATTCCTGGAGAACCTCTTTAGTAGGAGCTTCACGTTGGCAGGCCTAGGAGCCTTCAGAAGGACACCACAGAAATTGAATGGCTCCTGCTATGTCGCCCACTCATCTCTTGAGTTAGCGCCATGTTTAAAGACCCAACATCTTCCGTACATGTAGTGAAGGGGGTTAAAGGAATGCTTCAGTTTCAGCAAATACCGTATGTGTCCATCATACACTGCGTGCAGAATTATTAGGCAAATGAGTATTTTGACCACATCATCCTCTTTATGCATGTTGTCTTACTCCAAGCTGTATAGGCTCGAAAGCCTACTACCAATTAAGCATATTAGGTGATGTGCATCTCTGTAATGAGAAGGGGTGTGGTCTAATGACATCAACACCCTATATCAGGTGTCCATAATTATTAGGCAACTTCCTTTCCTTTGGCAAAATGGGTCAAAAGAAGGACTTGACAGGTTCAGAAAAGTCAAAAATAGTGAGATATCTTGCAGAGGGATGCAGCACTCTTAAAATTGCAAAGCTTCTGAAGCGTGATTATCGAACAATCAAGCGTTTCATTCAAAATAGTCAACAGGGTCGCAAGAAGCGTGTGGAAAAACCAAGGCGCAAAATAACTGCCCATGAACTGAGAAAAGTCAAGCGTGCAGCTGCCAAGATGCCACTTGCCACCAGTTTGGCCATATTTCAGAGCTGCAACATCACTGGAGTGCCCAAAAGCACAAGGTGTGCAATACTCAGAGACATGGCCAAGGTAAGAAAGGCTGAAAGACGACCACCACTGAACAAGACACACAAGCTGAAACGTCAAGACTGGGCCAAGAAATATCTCAAGACTGATTTTTCTAAGGTTTTATGGACTGATGAAATGAGAGTGAGTCTTGATGGGCCAGATGGATGGGCCCGTGGCTGGATTGGTAAAGGGCAGAGAGCTCCAGTCCGACTCAGACGCCAGCAAGGTGGAGGTGGAGTACTGGTTTGGGCTGGTATCATCAAAGATGAGCTTGTGGGGCCTTTTCGGGTTGAGGATGGAGTCAAGCTCAACTCCCAGTCCTACTGCCAGTTTCTGGAAGACACCTTCTTCAAGCAGTGGTACAGGAAGAAGTCTGCATCCTTCAAGAAAAACATGATTTTCATGCAGGACAATGCTCCATCACACGCGTCCAAGTACTCCACAGCGTGGCTGGCAAGAAAGGGTATAAAAGAAGAAAATCTAATGACATGGCCTCCTTGTTCACCTGATCTGAACCCCATTGAGAACCTGTGGTCCATCATCAAATGTGAGATTTACAAGGAGGGAAAACAGTACACCTCTCTGAACAGTGTCTGGGAGGCTGTGGTTGCTGCTGCACGTAATGTTGATGGTGAACAGATCAAAACACTGACAGAATCCATGGATGGCAGGCTTTTGAGTGTCCTTGCAAAGAAAGGTGGCTATATTGGTCACTGATTTGTTTTTGTTTTGTTTTTGAATGTCAGAAATGTATATTTGTGAATGTTGAGATGTTAAATTGGTTTCACTGGTAAAAATAAATAATTGAAATGGGTATATATTTGTTTTTTGCTAAGTTGCCTAATAATTATGCACAGTAATAGTCACCTGCACACACAGATATCCCCCTAAAATAGCTAAAACTAAAAACAAACTAAAAACTACTTCCAAAAATATTCAGCTTTGATATCAATGAGTTTTTTGGGTTCATTGAGAACATGGTTGTTGTTCAATAATAAAATTAATCCTCAAAAATACAACTTGCCTAATAATTCTGCACTCCCTGTATGGCCAGGACAGATTTCTATGCCCTGACTGACACCTGACGCACATTCCCCGTTTGAAGTCGCTCACTTTTTCTGTCTTTTCCATCCCACCCAGACCACCATGACGCCTTCTCCCATCCACGACTTATGTCTGCAGAGTTTTCACTTTTCCAGAATCCTCCCTACATTTTTCTAAGGCCTCATGCATACGACCGTATTTTGGGATCGCGTCTGATCTGCATTTCTATAATAGGGACCAAGGAAAGCGTGGGAGGCACACGGCCGGTATCTGTATTTTGCGGATCTGCGGTTTTCAGACCGCAAAACGGCTTTTCAGGAGTAAAAAATTCCTAAAACCTCCCATGTTTGCCTCTCCAGGTCAGGACAATTTTTGAGGATCTGTGATGACTCCGGATTTTACCAGCCATTAGCTGCCCATTTTCCCTGCAGTGGCCACTACAGGAGAAATGCAGTATTACATGCTGGCCGAATGCATAGCCGTCCATGGAGGAAATGGCTGGATCGGCGCCTCTCGTCACCAGCTCTCCAGTCTGGCTCATTGTCCCTCGAGAACGTCTTCACACTGATGTTTTGTCTCCGATTCCCACAGGAGATGAATAGAAACTATTTATCGCCCCCGAAAGGACGAGAAATTATATCATTATTGTGTCATTAGGTTGGGTGGATAATGACTGTACAATGGCGGACCGCTGCAGAAATCCCGCCCTTCTGTTTTATTGGGATGCACATAAATTGTCTTTTTATGGGATGTGGACAATGGACATAGTGTAAGCGCTCAGACGGGGACCATCCCCAGTATTCCGGGTTCATATCTGGGCCTCATAGTTAATGAATGTGAGGAGGACGGAGGAGCGGCCATACTGAGAGTAGGCTTGTGTGCTGACACAAAGAAACAAAGCTCCACCACAACAGAGCCCATCAGGTTCAGCAGAAGACAATCCGTAAAAAATAAAACATGTGAAATAGACATAGAGATAGATAGATAGATAGATAGATAATAGATAGATAGATAATAGATAATAGATAGATATGAGATAGATAGATAATAGATAGATAATAGATAGATAATAGATAGATAATAGATAGATAGATAGATAATAGATAGATAGATAATAGATAGATAATAGATAGATAATAGATAGATAATAGATAGATAGATAGATAATAGATAGATAGATAGATAGATAATAGATAGATAATAGATAGATAGATAGATAATAGATAATAGATAGATAATAGATAATAGATAGATAATAGATAGATAGATAATAGATAGATAATAGATAGATAATAGATAGATAGGAGATAGATAGATAATAGATAGGAAATTTAAAGGGGTCCCTCATTCAGAACCTACATCTGTCTCTGAAGGACCCAGCGCTTCCAGGCATTACACGGACAGCTCAATAGTCTCAGTGGACACCATGTAATACTTCTCCTCCCCTGTGGGGGTGCTGCAGGGAACTTGACACCTTGCTTCCAGGTTCCCCTATGGATTAGAGCTTGGATTCGGTCTGCGTATAGCGGTCTTGTATTTCCGCTTCTGCTTACTCTGTAGCCACATATCACCCACAGGACTGATATTATTTTGGGTTTTTGATGATTTTTCTTTCAGGTTATAAAACTCTGCTGAAAGGAATCTCCGGGAAATTCGGTTGCGGAGAACTTGTGGCGATAATGGGCCCCTCGGGGGCTGGGAAGTCGACCCTGATGAACATCCTAGCAGGATACAGGTCAGTCATAGAACCCGATCTCATCGGATACTCATATATAGGCAGCCAGAAGATACAGGTGTGGAGACATTAAAGGGATTTCTCCAGGATGACCCATGACCCCCTTTGTCCCTCCATTCAAACTCTATGTTGGGAGATAGCTCCGGAGATAGCTGGACTCTATACTTGGCTATCCTCATCAGTCCCATAGAGACGAATGGAGCAGCAGGTCGATCGCCACTCCATTCAAACAAGGGACATGGTATTTATCATCAGTGGGGGTCCCAGCTGTCGGGCCCTCAACGATCAGACACTTATCACCTATCCTGGGACAACCCCTTTAGAGGACCTTCATCTATTAGGGCAGCTACAACCCCCATCTCTCACTTTGGAGGACCTATCCTGCCCTACATTACACAGACAGCCATTTGAACTGTGTAATTCCTCATTTCACCTGTGGTGGTGCTGCAGGGAAACTGGACACTTACGGTCAGGTTTCCAGCTGATCACTGGAGGTTCCAGCAATGGTGCACCCCAGGACCTGCTTACTGGCAGCAGATCCTTCAACCAAAATAGAATAATCTGAAGTGGAGAGACCTTTTAATGAATCTAATGCGAAAAATGATTGTTACTTATGGCCTGTGAACAAGTAGCGCAGTTATGTAAAGTGATTACCCCCACCAATCAGCTCCCCAAATCTCTGCTTCCTGGACCCGCAAACCCAACTTAATTACACAGAACATGCCTGTAGGAGAAAGTTTGTTTCCTGGTCACACGAGGCTCCTCTACTGAAAATCCAGCTTCTGCCACGATCATGACCTTTACCAGGTTTCCGGCTTGGGCTATGGATGGGACATCACTCCCGCTGTGGACGGGACCAGAACTATTCCTCTTCCTAATGCATTCGAAACTCTTGGATCCACTTAATCTGTGCATGATCTAGGTAGAGGAAAAGTTCTGGTCCTGACCACAGCAGATGTTACGTACCGTCCATGGCACAAGCCGGAAACCTGGTAAAGGACATGACACCGGCAGAAGGTGGAGCATCGCGTGACCGGGTTCTCAAGAGGCTGTTCCGTGCAACATCAGAACGGTAAGTATTTTACAGATTTTCTCCTACAGGCGTGTTATGTGCAAATAAGTTGGGACTTACTGGGTCCTGGAAAACCCCTTTAAAGGGCATCTGTCAGCAGTTTTGTATCTATGACACGGCTGACCTGTTACATGTTCACTTGGCAGCTGAAGACATCTGTGTTAGTCCTATATGTGCCCGCATTGCTGAGAAAAATGATGTTGTAATATATGTAAATGAGCCTCTAGGAGCAACGGGGGCGTTACCATTACACCTAGAGGCGGAGCTCTCTCTGCAACTGCCGAGTCCTCTGCACCTTGATTGACAGGGTCAGGACTCGCAATGACGTTTTCACTGTCAATCAAAGTAGAGAGGGTGCAGCAGTTGCAGAGAGCGCAGAGCCTCTAGGTGTAATGGTAACGCCCCCATTGCTCCTAAAGGCTCATTTGCATATATTTAAACTTATTTTTTCTCAGCAATGCGGGCACATATGAACATGGGACCAACACAGATTCCTTCAGCTGCCAAGCGCACATGTAACAGGTTAGCCATTGTCATAGGTACAAAACTGCTGACAGATGCGCTATAATAATGTGTGTTCTAGGAAGAGCGCCACTTGTGCGCACAGGACGTGCCCGGTATTACACATTCAAGTGAATGGGGCTGAACTGCAGTCCTATGTGTAAGAGCAGAGCCGGCATTAATGATATGGATTCATCTGTTGTTTTCCAGAGAGACCGGCATGAAGGGAGAGATCCTGATTAACGGACAGCCCCGCGACCTGCGGACCTTCCGCAAAGTGTCCTGTTACATCATGCAGGACGACATGTTGCTGCCACATCTGACGGTTCAGGAGGCCATGATGGTAAGTTACAGTCAGCAGGGCACCTCGCAGACAGAACCGGCAAAGGGGATGAGATTTTACAAAAATAGACAAAAATAGACCTTTGGTTCGGACGTTAAGTCAGTTTATGCAATGACGCGGAACTGCGGCAAAATCCGCGGCAGAAATTCCGCTGCGGAAAATCATCCCCATGCGGCCGTACTGTAAAATCTTGCAGAGGAGCTGTCACCTCTCCTGAGTGCATTCCCCATGTGATAGCAATTCTGGAGCATCTATTGTTACTATGACTCTATGTTGTGCCATTCCTCCATTATTCACACTAGAAGCCAGGAATGAATTTCTAGCAGTTTGCAGTGAAGTTCCAGATGGGTGTTACCAGTTTGGGGGGTGTCCCAGCGCACTGGCAGAACTGATTGGATAGTGTCAGACTGTGCAGGGACACGCCCTCAACTGGTAACACCCAGCTGGACCTTCACTGCAAACAGCTAGAAGTCCATTCTTAAATTCCAGCAGGAATAGCAGAGGAATGGTCCATTACTGAGGAGTAAGAATAGATGCTCCAGGACTATCATCACATGGGGACCAGTCAGGGGAGGTGGAGGGCCTCTTTAGTCACATATGGCGGAGTCTGGCGTGTGTGAATCCCCCCTGACACCCCTCTTACTCCGGCGTCTTGTCTTGCAGGTCTCTGCTCATCTGAAGCTACAAGAGAAAGATGAGGGACGGAGGGAGATGGTGAGTTATACAGCAGATGATTTACACTTTCTGCACGTCTTCTCGGCCCTGTTCACACCTAGCACATAACGTGTCTCCTTCCTGCGCCTTTTATTTAGGTTTCTTATCACAATCATTAGAATTTTTTTCGGCTTTATGAGCACAATCCACCTACAACCAGCTCCGTGCGCCCATGAAGCAGTCTGTGCTATGGCGGATAGAACTTCCTGTCACCATTTCACTACATGTAGAAACAGTGGTCACCCAGACAGGAAGTTAAATGGTTGCTAGGCAACCGGAACGTCTAAACCTTTAAACATGTAACTGTATGCGCTGCTCATTAGACTAGAAGCAAAATAAGATTTGCGGTTCACAGACATAATGGCAGAGTTGCAATACTGAAAGAATGACCAGTACTGTACCTTTAGAGCTGATCATCCTGATCCTTCTGGTTCATAAATGTAGTGGTGGAGCTATAGTGAAGTAGCTACTGGGACCCTATAGAACCCATCATCCTTACCCTCCTGGTTCATATATGTATTGGGGGACTTATAGTAGTGCAACTACTGGGAACTATAGAATTAATCATCCTGATACTCCTACTACTGGGATCTGTAGAACCTGTCATCGATGTCTTCCTGGTTCATATATGGATTGGGAGAATTATGTAACAAATAACTGCTGGGGCCTATAGAACTGATCATCCTGGTCTTCCTGCTTCATAAACATAATGGCGGTATTACAGTACTATAATAACTGCTGGAACCTATAGAACTGATCATCCTGGTCTTCTTGCTTCATAACATAATGGCGGTATTGCAGTACTTCAATAATTCCTGGGGCCTATAGAACTGATCATCCTGATCTTCTTGCTTCATAAACATAATGGCGGTATTACAGTACTATTATAACTGCTGGGGCCTATAGAACTGATCATCCTGATCTTCTTGCTTCATAAACATAATAGCGGTATTACAGTACTATTATAACTGCTGGGGCCTATAGAACTGATCATCCTGATCTTCTACTTGAACATCTAAACCTCTATACATAGAACTGTGTGTGTTACTTCTTACACTAACAGTAATGTCCATAGGATGCAGAGACAGTTGCCTGTAATGGTGAAGCAGAGAGCCATCTGCTCCCCACTTCACCATTCAGCTGCTGGCGCTCCCCAGCATACACTATGCGGTCAGACACCCCTCTGCTGGGCTGTGGAGGAGGAGCGGTGCAGGCCGGGAATCAGCCTCTGCTCCTCCTACACAGCAGCGCGATGTGTGACAGTATCCTGCCTGCTCCAGAGCACGGGGTGAGCTGTTATGATCATCGGATATGTGTCCCCTTCCTGTGAAGGGGGCACATATCTGGGCATAACTACTGTGAGGGGGCACATATCTATGCATAACTACTGTGAGGGTGCACATATCTGGGCATAACTACTGTGAGGGGGCACATATCTAGGCATAACTACTGTGAGGGTGCACATATCTGGGCATAACTACTGTTAGGGGGCACATATCTGGGCACAACTACTGTGAGGGGGCACATATCTGGGCATAACTATGATGAGGGGACACATATCTGGGCATAACTACTGTGAAGGGGGCACATATCTTGGCATAACTACTGTGAAGGGGGCACATATCTGGGCATAACTACTGTGAAGGGGGCACATATCTATGCATAACTACTGTGAGGGTGCACATATCTGGGCATAACTACTGTGAAGGGGGCACATATCTGGGCATATCTACGGTGAAGAAGCACAAACCTAGGCATAACTATGATGAAGAGGCACATATCTGGGTATAACTACTGTGAAGAGGGCACATCTGGGCATAACTACTGTTAAGGGGGCACATATCTAGGCATAACTACTGTGAGGGGGCATATATCTGGGCATAACTACTGTGAGGGGGCACATATCTAGGCATAACTACTGTGAGGGGGCACATATCTGGGCATAACTACTGTGAGGGGGCACATATCTGGGCACAACTACTGTGAGGGGGCACATATTTGGGCATAACTACTGTGAGGGGGCACATATCTAGGCATAACTACTGTGAGGGTGCACATATCTGGGCATAACTACTGTGAGGGGTTACATATCTGGGCACAACTACTGTGAAGGGGGCACATATCTGGGCATAACTATGATGAGGGGGCACATATCTGGGCATAACTACTGTGAAGTGGGCACATATCTAGGCATAACTACTGTGAGGGGGCACATATCTGGGCATAACTACTGTGAAGGGGGCACATATCTGGGCATAACTACTGTGAAGGGGGCACATATCTGGGCATAACTGCTGTGAAGGGGGCACATATCTGGGCATAACTACGGGGAAGAAGCACAAACCTAGGCATAACTATGATGAAGGGGCACATATCTGGGCATAACTACTGTGAAGAGGGCACATCTGGGCATAACTACTGTGAAGGGGGCACATATCTAGGCATAACTACTGTGAGGGGGCACATATCTGGGCATAACTACTGTGAGGGGGCACATATCTGGGCGCAACTACTGTGAAGGGGGCACATATCTGGGCATAACTACTGTGAAGAAGCACAAACCTAGTCATAACTGTGATGAAGGGGCACATATCTGGGCATAACTACTGTGAAGAGGGCACATCTGGGCATAACTACTGTGAAGGGGGAACATATCTGGGCATAACTATTGTAAAGGGGGCACATCTGGGCATAAATACAGTGAAGGGGCACATATTTTGGCATAACTACTGTGAAGAGGGCACATATCTGGGCATAACTACTGTGAAGGGGTTTTAGGTATAACGTTCTCTGATGATTAATATTTAAAAAAATGTATTTCTCTCCTAAATGTTAAATGATACAATTCTGTCTTCCTGCCACCACCACTAGGGGGAGCTGCATGCATTGATTGTAATGTATGCACTGAGCTCCCCCTAGTGGTGGCTGCAGGTGACTATAATGTATGTACACTATAGACTGTGCTTTGGTGTAACCATGTGATCACTGTATACCTTCATTTCAGGTGAAGGAGATCCTGACAGCTCTGGGCTTGTTGCCGTGTGCAGACACCAGGACCGGGTGCCTCTCCGGCGGTCAGAGAAAACGCTTGGCGATCGCTCTAGAACTGGTGAACAATCCTCCAGTGATGTTCTTTGATGAACCCACCAGGTAGGGACTGACATAATGGAAACCAACATGGATGACTTGAGACAATGCATTAAAGGGACACGTCCATCCAAAAAAAAATTCTCACATATTAACCTATATGTGAATATTAGATGTAATCTGTTTTATAAAAAAAACAAAAACGGATGGATGTTTTTCTGGATATTCTACTTCCTGTCCTGGCTCTTTAATTCCCTCTTCGTTTGTTCTTTACAGGGGCTGTGCCGCCATTGGATATTATTTTATTATAATTTAGCACAAAAAACTAGTTACTGTTGTAATCTACTTTCTGCTGCTGTTCTAAGATATTATAATGTCGCCCCCTGGTGCTTAATCTGTATAGTAATAGGCTCCTCCACCTACTTAGGTGGTTGCACGTGCTCAGTTCCGTCCTTTAGCTGTCACCAGCTGTATCTGCTGTTAGAAGCTCTGACATTTATAGGGATGGAGCTACAGCAGAAAGGGCACAGCTCCTGAAAAAGGGCAAGAAGCCCCCTGAGAGTGGACGCAGCAGTGAGGGGGTCAGCCATGAATGGGGGGATCTCTGGACCCATGTGAGGTACAGGGCTGGTTCTAGATTGTCATGTGCTACAGGATGTCTGTCATTTTTTATATCCTTTTTAGCACTGCAGTCTCACTTAACTCTCTCAGCCAGACCACCACTGCGGCCAGAGAGCCCACCTTTGCAGACTTAGTGCATGAAGGCGGGTTTACACTGGCAGCCGATTGTCGGAAAGGAAGCGTTCCGTCTCGACAGTCGGCTGCTCGTTCAGTGGAGGAGACCGCGCATTTACATGCATAGATCTCCTCCACAGTACGAGGACGAGCAGTCCCTACTGCAATCCCTCGTCCTCATACAGAATCATTGTGGGCGGCAGATCACTGTTTAGGCAGCGCGATCTGCCACCCAGAAACAATGGACGAGCGAAACGGCTGATTGGCGGCACAGTTACGCGGGCAGATTTTCGGGAAGGAGCATTCGCAGCAGGAACGTTACAATTGGGTACACTGATCAATGTAATGCTCTTCTGTGGACATCTTTATCTAGGCCTATCAAGAGAACAATAGAGCAAGGTGTCATACTGTTATCCCAATTCTACAACGACTATAATCATGAGGATTAATCTGCAAATCACATCTTCCCCTCACAGCAGCAGTAAACTGACAATGGATTAACTGTCTATACAGGAGTTCTTATCATTTATGCTGACGGCTACAGATAATATATTGTATGTAATTTTCAAATGAAAAAGAGAAACAGCTAAAAAAAAAAAAAGTTTCAAAAATACCCTTTTCTGATTGAAGTGTCCTTTTCATAAATTGGCAAAATAAACTTACTTACACCTCTTTGTAAATGTTCAGCAACCAGAAATACCCGTCTAGTGTAAAACAGAAAAGGGAAGAGGGAGAGGAGGGAGATGCTGCTGCAGTTTACCATTCAGCTGCAGGTGCCGTCCTTTCCTGTGGTGAAATCTTAAGTGATGTGACCTGGTTGACACTCCTAAGTCCATCCCTGGTATTATCTGCCTAGTTGCACTAAATTGGCAATTTTTTTGCCCATAGAATACAATAGGTGGGCGACTCTCCAGTCCAAACTTAAAATTTGACTATAGATGCTGCCTCTATTCTAGTCCTCTATCAAGATGAAGTGCTGTAGAAGAGCCTGAAACATGCTGCCTTCCATTCTTTGATGGGCACAGCGCCTACGTCATCGGCACCGGTCCACTTGGACATGTCAGTTGGAGGCAGCCGTAGGAGGAGCACACAACGATGTGCAAATTGCATCGGATACGTTTGTTAATGTCTAGGAAGGATCCTTAGAGCAGTGTTTCCCAACCAGTGTGCCTCCAGCTGTTGCAAAACTACAACTCCCAGAATGCCTGGACAGCCTTTGGCTGTGCGGGCATGCTGGGAGTTGTAGTTTTGCAACAGCTGGAGGCACACTGGTTGGGAAACACTGCCTTAGAGAAGGTTTTTGGCTTCTTTCGTTACAATGTAGCAGGTTTTCCTTTTGCCCTCAGTCGAGGAGTCTCGGCCGTGTTTGCTTGAGAACAGAGAAAACTTGTAATCTTTTAATCCGTCAACTTTTAATGAAATCAGTAATCATGGAAATGGGTCAGAGGAGGCGGCGCGCGCCGCGGCGGGTATGACGGGCGGGAGTTTATTGCTGACTGTGAGGCTTTGCTCTGTAGCGTGTTCTACATTTGGGGGATGGATAAAGGTCCACAGAGACCCCAGGAAAAGACATTGTACGGGCCACCCTCTTCTCTGTGCTTGCGAGGATGATACATGACATAGAAAAGGAAAGGGAAGTTAATAAAGGTGCTGGGCTTTGTATAAATAGCAGTGCCTATATAATACATCTATATAGTACTTAAATAATAGCGCCGTAAAATTGACAAATAATAGTACCATACAGTACCCAATACATACAATATCCAAGAAGTATTGTAATACAGAGGCCAGATAACAGTACCGTACTGTGCCCAAACAATACTGCCATACAGTGATGAAATAAAAGTGCCATTTTGTGCCCAAACTAGCTTTGTTAAAATAGTACCATATAGTGCTCAAATAGCAGTGCCTATATAATACATCTATATAGTACTTAATTAATAGCAACATAAAATTGACAAATAATAGTACCATAAAGTGCCCAATATGTGCAATACCCAAGCAGTATTGCAATACAGTGGCCAGATAACAGTACCGTACTGTGCCCAAACAATGCCGTCATATAGTGGCTTAAAATGCGCCGTTAGTGCCCAAATATTTCTTTCCTGTGACCTATGTCTAACAGTTACAGCAGCCAATCTAATCTTCCTGGAGCCCAGTCTGTATTATGTCATGCGGTATGTCACAAGTCGTCTTTGTATATTGCCTATTCTATATGATTTAGCATCCCATGGATTGTCGTTTTTCCCTCTTCTAGTGGTCTGGACAGCTCCTCCTGTTTTCAGGTTGTCTCCTTAATGAAATCTTTGGCTCAAGGCGGTCGCAATATAATCTGCACCATTCACCAGCCCAGTGCCAAGCTGTTTGAGCTCTTTGATCAGGTGAGTCCTGGTGGTGACGTCGTGTTACAGATAGGCACACGGACAATGGTTGTGCCAAGTAATAGCTTTGACGTTGGGCCAAACCCTATGGGCGTATTTCTGGCGCGTCCCTGGTATTTACCCTTTAACACCTGCGAAATCCAGGGATGTGGACTTCGCTGTGGGTTAGCGACCAGACGGCTACCTTGGTGTACTTGGCAGCTGACCTAATGGGGTCAGAAACAGAGACAGATCAGGAGACCATGCATAAGACACATGGACTTCAGGAACTTGGACCCTGTTCAGGGAACTTGGCAAGACGGACTTCAGAAAATTAAACATTGTTCACACATAGCAATGTGTGAAGCTGGCATACACAGACAGACGGAACGCTCCCTATAGACTAGCAGAGCACAAGCAATGGCTAGAACACAAGGTCGGATTTCAGACAAGGACAAACAGAACAAACCCCAGCTACAAGCTATGACTATGACTAGGGCACAGACAGACTCCAAACGGACCAAAGCAAGACATGACATGAAAGGCAAGACATGATTGCACAAACAGGGCAAGTCATAGAGACATCCACCAAACTGACACAGAACTCTATAGGACTATATAGCAGACATAACGACGTAATGAACCGAGTAGTCGAACAGATACAGAAGCACACGCCAGACATGTTGAACCCAACTGCCTGAGCCTCCTCTACCTGGACATCTGCCGTCAGGCGAGAGTCAGGAGGCCCCCATGTCCATTCGATGGCCATCCGATCCCATCAAAATCATCAGGCTCTTCTGACACTAATCTAACTCTTTCAAGACAGATGTATTTCAAAGTATATTTCTAAGGGGGCAATAACTTTTAACATGGGTGATATATCATAAATGCAGTGATAACCCAAAGAATGTACTACTATATGGTTCCTCAGGTTCCCTTTCATGTCAGGAATCAGTGAGGTCACAAACTGCTGCCCAAGTCTGCATGACACGTGAGATTAATTTAGATGGACATCCCCTTTAATGGACCCACCTATCCTTTCCCAAGTGACATTGCTGTACAGTAAACCATCCCCTCGGAAAATGGGGTTCCTCCATTGTAGACCTGTCTGTTAGCCTGAGCTTGGATTGGATACAAAGAGTGTTTCTCTCTCTGAAAGGCCCAACATGTCTATGGGCAGCTTATTGGTTTGATTTAGAACTATGTAATACCTCATTTTACCTGTGGGGGCACTGCAGGGAAACGGAACACTTGCTGTCAGTAGGCTTTACAGATTCCAGCTTATCTTCATGAGATCTTTGTAACTAAAAGGGAAAAAGCAGACAAAGCCTTTAGGTTTGCTCGTTTTTTTTTTTTTGGTTTCTCCTTTAAGACCAAATGAACAATCTTATTTGCCGTCTGCAGAATGGTTAAAGCTGACAAATATTTTCTAGTATTAGGAGCCGGTAAAGCTGCAGAACAGATAACATTACATGCTCCTCTCTCTTTTTCAAACACAGCTTTATGTATTAAGCCAGGGACAATGCATCTACCGTGGGAAAGTGTCAAATCTCGTTCCATACTTGCGGGTTCTAGGATTAAGCTGCCCGACTTACCACAACCCGGCGGACTTCAGTGAGTAAAATGTTTTCTAGAACTTTCACTGTGCTTCTCCGTAGTGAACTCATGGGCCTGATGGTCCCACAGTCGTCTGCAACTTGTGGATATCCAGTTGCAGCAGAACTACTACTCTCAGCGTACACACACAGATATATATATACACACACATATGCCCAGACACATAGCATACCTGCCAACTGTCCCCGAATGTCTGGGAGACTAGTAGGCAAAAAGGAACATCTCCTGGACTTCCAGAAGACCTCCAGTTCCAGCTTTCCTCCATTGGTGGTTGCTAAGGGGTGTATGGAAAGTGCAGGAATTAGGAGAGTTGAATATCCAATCATCTGATCTAATGTCTGTAAAGAGGTAATTTGGAGTCTGGTCTGGGGTTGCAAAATAGGTGGTGTCTGTTCTGAAGTCTGTAAGGAGGTTCTGCGTAGACATAGACATCGTACCCTCCTAAGGAAGGAAGCAAGATGGATCATGCGCTCCGGAGCTATGGGCCCTCTGGGATTGAATGATAGAAACGATCTTGGAGTATTTCTGTAAAAATATATGTATCTTTATTGTTTGTTTTATTTGCACATTTTTGGTGTTCATATGTATTTGGCCGGTTCCTCTATGACGAAATCAATGTGCTCTGCACAGATGAAGCGGCGCATAAAGGTGACATAA
The DNA here is from genome assembly GCF_905171765.1 of Bufo bufo. Classification (NCBI taxonomy): domain Eukaryota; kingdom Metazoa; phylum Chordata; class Amphibia; order Anura; family Bufonidae; genus Bufo; species Bufo bufo. Next base: position 31,963,249 of record NC_053391.1, on the reverse strand, counting down.
TCACGTCAGAGCGTTAGTGGCCTGAGGAAGCGCTAAGGCGCGAAACGGCCGTCGCCACGAGCTATACTTGCCTGAGCTGTTTGTTTGTCCGCCCTATGCCTGTATCGGTGAATGTTTATGGCATCTGGAATAAAGAACATCCACTTTTTGGTGAGTGCCGCCTAGTTGTTTCTTCTTAGTTGCACATTTGAAAGACTTAGAGGCAGAAGCACCACCACGAGTGGTAGAGAGGACCCAGTCTTGGAGTTCCAGCTTTTTTTGAAGAAAGGGAAAGAAAGCAGTGCCACCCATTCTGTGGTCTGGAACTTTTTCATGCTGCCTGGTATAGGGTTTGCAAACAGAGGGAGTCTGGGGTCTGTAAACCAAGAGGTCTGGGGTATGCAAACAGATGGCACCTGGTCTGGAGTCTGTAAATGAATATGGGGTCTGTAAACTGGGTCTGATCTGAGGTCTGTAAAAAGGATGTGTGGTCTAGGGTCTATATACAGGAGAGACTGGTCTGGAGTGTGTACATTTATCTGGGGTCTGTAAACAGGGAGTCTGATATGGGTTCTGTATACAGGGGAGACTGGTCTGGAGAATGTAAACTAATCTGGGGTCTATAAACAGGAGGTCTGATATGGGTTCTGTATACAGGAGAGACTAGTCTGTAGTCTGTAAACTAATCTGGGGTCTGTAAACAGGAGGTCTGATATGGGTTCTGTATACAGGAGGGACTGGCCTGGAGTCTGTAAACTAATCTGGGGTCTATAAACAGGAGGTCTGATATGGGTTCTGTATACAGGAGAGACTAGTCTGTAGTCTGTAAACTAATCTGGGGTCTGTAAACAGGAGGTCTGATATGGGTTCTGTATACAGGAGGGACTGGCCTGGAGTCTGTAAACTAATCTGGGGTCTATAAACAGGAGGTCTGATCAGGGTTCTGTATACAGGAGAGACTGGTCTGGAGTCTGTAAACTAATCTGGGGTCTGTAAACAGGTGGTCTGATCTGGGTTCTGTATACAGGAGAGACTGGTCTAGAGTCTGTAAACTAATCTGGGGTCTGTAAACAGGAGGTCTGATCAGGGTTCTGTATACAGGAGAGACTAGTCTGGAGTCTGTAAATTAACTAGGGGTCTGTAAACAAGGGATCTAATCTGGGTTCTGTATACAGGAGAGACTGGTCTGGAGTGTGTAAACTTCTCTGGGGTCTGTAAACAGGAGGTCTGATCAGGGTTCTGTATACAGGAGAGACTAGTCTGTAGTCTGTAAATTAACTAGGGGTCTGTAAACAGGACGTCTGATATGGGTTCTGTATACAGGAGGGACTGGCCTGGAGTCTGTAAATGAATCTGGGGTCTGTAAACAGGAGGTCTAATCTGGGTTTTGTACACATGAGGGACTGGTCTGGAGTCTGTAAATTACTCTGGAGTCTGTAAACAGGGTCTGTAATCTGGGTTCTGTATACAGGAGGGACTGGTCTGGGGTTTGTAAACAGGGGGTTTAATCTAGGGTCTTTAAACAGGGTGTCTGTTCTGAGGTCCGTATGGAGAATGTAAACTAATCTGGGGTCTGTAAACAGAAGGTCTGATCTGGGTTCTGTATACAGGAGAGACTAGTCTGGAGTCTGTAAATTAACTAGGAGTCTGTAAACAAGGGATCTAATCTGGGTTCTGTATACAGGAGAGACTGGTCTGGAGTGTGTAAACTTCTCTGGGGTCTGTAAACAGGAGGTCTGATCAGGGTTCTGTATACAGGAGAGACTAGTCTGTAGTCTGTAAATTAACTAGGGGTCTGTAAACAGGAGGTCTGATATGGGTTCTGTATACAGGAGGGACTGGTCTGGAGAATGTAAACTAATCTGGGGTCTGTAAACAGGAGGTCTGATATGGGTTCTGTATACAGGAGGGACTGGCCTGGAGTCTGTAAACTAATCTGGGGTCTGTAAGCAGGAGGTCTAATCTGGGTTCTGTATACAGGAGAGACTAGTCTGTAGTCTGTAAACTAATCTGGGGTCTGTAAACAGGACGTCTGATATGGGTTCTGTATACAGGAGGGACTGGCCTGGAGTCTGTAAACGAATCTGGGGTCTGTAAACAGGAGGTCTGAACTGGGTTCTGTATACAGGAGAGACTGGTCTGGAGAATGTAAACTAATCTGGGGTCTGTAAACAGAAGGTCTGATCTGGGTTCTGTATACAGGAGAGACTAGTCTGGAGTCTGTAAATTAACTAGGAGTCTGTAAACAAGAGATCTAATCTGGGTTCTGTATACAGGAGAGACTGGTCTGGAGTCTGTAAACTTCTCTGGGGTCTGTAAACAGGAGGTCTGATCAAGGTTCTGTATACAGGAGAGACTAGTCTGTAGTCTGTAAATTAACTAGGGGTCTGTAAACAGGAGGTCTGATATGGGTTCTGTATACAGGAGGGACTGGTCTGGAGAATGTAAACTAATCTGGGGTCTGTAAACAGGAGGTCTGATATGGGTTCTGTATACAGGAGGGACTGGCCTGGAGTCTGTAAACTAATCTGGGGTCTGTAAGCAGGAGGTCTAATCTGGGTTCTGTATACAGGAGGGACTGGTCTGGGGTTTGTAAACAGGGGGTTTAATCTAGGGTCTTTAAACAGGGTGTCTGTTCTGAGGTCCGTATACCAGACTGGCCTGGAGGTCTATGGACACATATTCCTACACTAGTGCCTAGTGCTTGACGGGGCAAATTACCTCTCTACTGCTGGACACCAATAATATAAATAGCACATTATGTCTTGGAGGGGGGGGGGGGGGACAGGTTCAGGCTTTACTTTGGGCCTCTGGGTGCAGCTGTTAAGTGACTGTTAAAGTGGACTAATGCTGCATTATATCACAACTGACATCCGTTTGGACATACCTCAAGCAGTTTTGTTCAATATCTACATTATTTTCTTTTTCTATTACTGTTATAAATGTAAAAAGTATTGAAAACATTAAAAATTATGAAGTGCATTAAATCTTTCCATAATTATGTGGTATGATACTGCCATCTAGTGGTCAAATGGTGTAAAAACCAGTTAATACTGAAATCCTATGTAGCATACAGCTCTGCAGCCTTATATCTCCTGACCTATTACAGTTCCCAATAAGAAAGTAGAAGAACATTTTAAAGGCACCTTTACAACGATTTTATGTATTGCTCAAATGCATCTAAAATAACAAAAGAAAGCAACTTTGTAAATACTCCTAATTAAAAGTCTCCTGTAATTTTCTGTCTATAGCTCCTATGCAGACCTATGTGTTCTCATGGTTACAGACCACAAACAAACCCAGTGTAGTCTGATCTTGCAGTCCTTCTCCATACTCTTCTACTACTTACTTACTAACTATCATAGTTTAGCAAGAAGTAGGGGACAGATAAATAACAAAATAACTGCAGGATCAGACTACACAGAGTTTGTTTGTAGTCTGTTACCACGGATACAAATAGGTTTGCATAGGAGCTGTAGAGACAAAAGAGTAGGCGATATTTAATTAACACTAATTGCAATGCTGCTTCAATTTGTAATTTAGAGGCATTGGAACAATACATAGAAATGATTATTATCAATAATAATTATTAAAGCGCCATTCATTCCATAGGGCTGTACATATGATAAGCGGTGCACATACATAATACAGACAATTGCACTAAGCATGAACAAGACGAGTTACAGACTGGTACAGAAGGAGAGAGGGCCCTGCCCGCGAGGGCTTACAATATGATTGTAGAGGTGGACCCAGGGGCGTTGCTAGGGTCTCAAAAGATCTGGAGCCCAAGCCTCAATGAATATTGCCCAGTTCTCTAAGTCGCAGCCCCCTCCCCCCACACACCACATTTTCCTGTATTTGCTATACAGCAGCACGTATCTATCACATCCAGGGCCTCCAGGTGACGTCTCCTCGGATGTAGATCTTCTCTGTCATCATCTTCTCCATTCGGTCCGTACAACTTCTCTCAGCCGCCTCATCTCTGCAGAGTGTGACACATAGATATCTTAGCTTCCTCACATTTCTAGCATCATCCCCCAACCTGAAGTCCCCACAGTGTTATCCTGCTGCTCGCTGTGCCCCCCAATACCCCAAAATATGATCCTTAAAAAAAATGTGTGCCCACCATAGTAATAGTGCTACTCATAGTCCTACAAATAGTAATTCCCTTCTAGAATGCCCTCATTAGTAATACTGCCCCCTACTGTGATAATGCTCCCTAAGAGTGACTCCATTAGTAATACTGCCCCCTACAGTGCCCCCAACAGTGATAACACTCCCCAAGAGTGCCTCCATTAGTAGAAGAGCCCTCCAGTATTAATAATACCCTCACAGAGCCCCCGGTAGAAATAAAGCCCCCTATTGTTCCCCCAGTGGTAATAAAGCTCTCTATAGACCCTCAGTAGTAATTAGGCCCCCATAGTGCTCTTAGTAGAAACATAGAATTAAGGTGGATCTATAAGTCCCTCCTATAGAGCCCCCAGTAGTAATAAGAACGCCTATAATGTCCCCTGGATTTATAATACCCCTACAGTGCCCTCAGTATTTATACTACCCCCTACTGTTATAATGCTCACCCAGAAGTGCCCTCAGTATTTATAATGTCCCCTGGATTTATAATACCCCTACAGTGCCCCCAGTATTTATATTGCCTTCTACTGTTATAATGCTCACCCAGAAGTGCCCTCAGTATTTATAATGCCCCCTGCAGTGCCCCCTGTAGTTATATTCCTCCCTCCACCAGACAGTCCCATGTAAATAACATCACACCATCTCTCCTGCCCCCTCCAAAATATAGTCCTATGTAAATAACATCAATCCCCTCCCTTCAGCCCCTCCAATTTTTTGTCCCATGTAAAAAAACACTATTTCCCTCCCTCCTCTATACAGTTCCATGTAAATAACACCACACCATCTCTCCAGCCCCCTCCAATATACAGTTCCATGTAAATAACATCCCTCTCTATCTACAGCCCCCTCCAAAATACAGTCCCATGTAAATAACATCACCTCCTCCCCAGCTGCCTCCAACGTGCAATCCCATGTAAACATCTCCCCCTCAACATTCAGTCCCATGTAAATAACATCATTCTCCCCCACCAGCCACCTTTAACATACAGTTTGACATAAATAACATTGCCCCCTCAATATTCAGTCCCATGTAAATAACATCACTGCCTCCCCAGCCCCCTCCAACATACAGTCCTGTGTAAATAACATAATCGCCTCCCACAGCCGCCATCAACATACAGTCCCATGTAAATAGCATCCCTCCCTTCAGCCCTAACATACAGTCCCAGTTAAATAACCACAACTCCCAGCATTGCTCTGCCTCTCCCTTCACTTACCTCTCCTCATGTACAGCCATCACCACAGCTTCTTCCCCAGGACTTCTCCTCTTCACTGCCGTCCTCTCCTGCACTGATCACATGATGGTGACATCATTGCAGGTCCTTCTCAACCACTGCCTGTTCTACTGGTCACATGACCTGTGATGTCATCAAAGGTCCTTCAGCTCTTCCAGTGCATTAGATTCAATTGTATTGCTGTCCTGAGGAGGACAATACAGCTGTATCTAGCTGGCAGGCAGGACATTTGGGGCCTGGGACAAACTTTCAGGGGCCCAGGCCCCAAATGTTTTAACCTAGCAATGCCCCTGGATGGACCTTACCTTTAAAGCCAAGTCACACTTTTAATAAAACAGATTAAAAACAGATTTAAAGTGATAGTGCCCCTTTACCAAGTGACCTATTCAGGCTTATGAAGTGGCACTCTAGGCAAATATCTATAATGTCATAACATTTTCACTTGTGCCAATTCATCTGAATGAATCATCTTCTGCTCTCCTCCTAAAGTAATGGAAGTGGCCTCTGGAGAGTATGGAGACCAGAACCCCCGACTTGTGAGAGCTGTCCAGGAGATGTGTGGGACTGAGCAGAAAAGGGACCTTTGTGGAGAGACGGAGCCCAACCCGTTCCTGTGGCACAAACCATCTGAAGAGGTAAACAGGGGTGGTAAGGGTATCGGCGAAATACAATACCAGTCCATGACTACTGTGGCTTGTGTAATAGAGCATTGCCTTTTTGGTATCCTGTTTATTGTAATTAAGCAAGAAGGCCTAAGCAATCACAGAGAAGAAGGCTTAGGAGCAACTAATCACAGAGCAGAAGGTCTAGGAGCAACCAATCACAGGGCAGAAGGCCTAGGAGCAACCAATCACAGAGCAGAAGGCCTAGGAGCAACCAGTCACAGCTCAGAAGGCCTAGGAGCAACCAATCGCAGGGCAGAAGGCCTAGGAGCAACCAATCACAAAGCAGAAGGCTTAGGAGCAACCAGTCACATGTCAGAAGGCCAAGGAGCAACCGATCAAAGGGTAGAAGGCCTAGGAGCAACCAATCACAAAGCAGAAGGCTTAGGAGCAACCAGTCACATGTCAGAAGGCCAAGGAGCAACCAATCAAAGGGTAGAATGACTAGGAGCAACCAATAACAGAACAGAAGGCTTAGGAGCAACTAATTACAGGGCAGAAGGTCTAGGAGCAACCAATCACAGATCAGCCTTCATGTTTTCAGAGCAGTTCAAGGAATTAGAGCAGAAGGCCTAGTATCAACCAATCACAGAGCAGAAGGCCTAGTATCAACCAATCACAGAGCAGAAGGCCTAGGAGCAACCAATCACAGAGCAGAAGTTCTAGGATCAACCAATCACAGAGCAGAAGCCCTAGGAGCAACCAATCACAGAGCAGAAGTCCTAGGGGCAACCAAAGGGCAGAAGCACTAGGAGCAACCAATCGCAGGGCAGAAGGCCTAGGAGCAACCAATCACAAAGCAGAAGGCTTAGGAGCAACCAGTCACAGGGCAGAAGGCCAAGGAGCAACCAATCAAAGGGTAGAATGACTAGGAGCAACCAATCACAGAACAGAAGGCTTAGGAGCAACTAATTACAGGGCAGAAGGTCTAGGAGCAACCAATCACAGATCAGCCTTCATGTTTTCAGAGCAGTTCAAGGAATTAGAGCAGAAGGCCTAGTATCAACCAATCACAGAGCAGAAGGCCTAGTATCAACCAATCACAGAGCAGAAGGCCTAGGAGCAACCAATCACAGAGCAGAAGTTCTAGGATCAACCAATCACAGAGCAGAAGCCCTAGGAGCAACCAATCACAGAGTTGAAGTCCTAGGGGCAACCAAAGGGCAGAAGCACTAGGAGCAACCAATCGCAGGGCAGAAGGCCTAGGAGCAACCAATCACAAAGCAGAAGGCTTAGGAGCAACCAGTCACAGGGCAGAAGGCCAAGGAGCAACCAATCAAAGGGTAGAATGACTAGGAGCAACCAATCACAGAACAGAAGGCTTAGGAGCAACTAATTACAGGGCAGAAGGTCTAGGAGCAACCAATCACAGATCAGCCTTCATGTTTTCAGAGCAGTTCAAGGAATTAGAGCAGAAGGCCTAGTATCAACCAATCACAGAGCAGAAGGCCTAGTATCAACCAATCACAGAGCAGAAGGCCTAGGAGCAACCAATCACAGAGCAGAAGTTCTAGGATCAACCAATCACAGAGCAGAAGCCCTAGGAGCAACCAATCACAGAGCAGAAGTCCTAGGGGCAACCAAAGGGCAGAAGCACTAGGAGCAACCAATCACAGGGCAGAAGGCCTAGGAGCAACCAATCACAGGGCAGAATGCCTAGGAGCAACCAATCACAGTTCAGAAGGTCTAGGAGCAACCAATCAAAGGGCAGAAGGCTTAAAATAAACTAATTATAGGGCAGAAGGCCTAGGAGCAACCAATTACAGATCAGCCTTCATGTTTTCAGAGCAGTTTTATTGAATTAGAGGAGAGCTAGGCAAAAAGGCCTTTTTTTATATATACAAATGAGGCTCATAATATTGTCCCCATTCACTGACAGCAAGGAGAGATCTTGAAAATTTGGAGGAATTAAAACACAAAGTATAACAGAAAGGTGCACATAGAAAAATGTCATTTCATTACTCATTTTGAGTGGAGGGAAACAAAACAATGGACAGAGCTAGAATTTCTAATATCGATGATGACCTATCCTGAGGAAAACCCCTTTAATAAATTCCTCTCATAAATATTCCTAACATAATATTTAATGTTACATTTTTGGTTATCTGCAGCCACCATTAGGCGGAGTTACTACAGAGATAGATGAAGTCAGCACTGAGTTTAATGGGAGCTGTATAAATCCATCACTAGTGAGCTCCCTCTAGTGGTGGCTGCAGGTAGCCAGGAGGGGGAATTTAGCAAGAGATTTGTATACTTCTCTTTGGGCTTATAAAAGTTGTAAATGATGAAGCACGCCATACTTGTGCAAAATTTAGCAACTTGAGTGTGGTTTACCAGGAGTGGGCGTGGTCTCCAGATTTTCGACAGATTTATTATTAGTAAAGACAGAAAAATGATACGCAAATCTAGATTTCCTTTTTATTTGTCTTCAGGACGGTCCAAGATGCGCCAAAGTGAGATTTTGAGTTTTGATATGTGGTCCTATGACGTCTGTAGTGGGAGCAGCCATCTTGGCTTTTACCTACAATATTATACATTGTAGCAAAGTTCAGCAGGAGTTAAGTCAGCTTCTGGATGCAAACAAGAATTATTTTCCATTCGTGAAAAGCAAGCAGAGATATTAAAAATAGAGAATAACTTTAAAAAAAAAAATAGCAAAAAGTTTTCGCAAAAATATTTGTTATTTAACTTTTTTTGCTGCAGGACTCGTCGCCCACAGAAGGTTGTCACAGTTTCTCTGCCAGCTGCCTTACCCAGTTTTGCATCCTGTTTAAGAGGACATGTCTGAGCATCATGAGGGACTCTGTAAGTCACGTCCGATTATCCCAATGACCTACTGCATGTATTATAATATATTATAAGCTCTAGATTCTTAAAGGATATCCTAACACCTTGAAAATGCAGCAGGTTATAGAGAAGGAGGAGCCGAGTAGATTGATATATAGTTTTATGGGAAAATATTCTGTATAACTTGTATTTTATTCATTTCATTTCCTGCTCTTTTTATGACTACAAGTCCAGTGGGAGGTCCTATTAGTGATTGACAGCATAGTCCTTTTACTCCGCCCCCAGCGGACTTCTAAGTATAAACAGCAGAAATTTAAAATGAATAAATTACAGGTTTTACTGAATATTTTCCCACAAAACTATATATCAATCTGCTCAGTTCCTCCTGCTCTATAACACCCTGCCAGCGGCTTACAACCTTGTTAAAGGGACCGCTTCCCCTTTAAGAGCCTTTCTGCTCAAATTAAGTTTCACATTTTTGCAGCTGTTTTTGATTTAAAAGAGTTTCCTCGGGACACGTTTGCTGTACGAGACTCTAAAAAACCTGTTTGATTAGGAGCTTCAATGGAGGCCGTATTGCTTGTCACCCAGCTTTCCCAGAAACAGATATAATTGAGAAGTGACCAAAAAGAAACGTTATCAACCTGACACAAGAGGGCGACTCAAGGAATTATATTTACTGTTCATTTTTTTTTTAAAGAAATGCCCTTTAAGTGCTGCATAATGTTAAAGGGACACTCCGAGTAAGATTTACACCCTGGTTTAAACTGGAAAGGGGGTGGAGCATGACACAGGGATTCAGAGAGCACAACAAGGAGAACCCAACCCTTGCTGTAAACATAACACAGAGTATCGGTTTTGTCCGGAGTGCCCCTTTAAGCCAACCGCCACGTTCGCTTGTATTGTCTATTTTAGACGACTATGGTCTTGACTTTTTCAAATAATACACGCCTGCCTCAGTTTCCATGACAACAGGAATGATTTTCTGTGATTTGCGTGTAAACTGGGATTATTACAATCAACTGAAGGGCAAGAAATGGGAAACTGACCTTCACAGGAATGAACTAGAATGCATGTGTGTGATTATAGAACTATAGCTCCGGGCCCTGGGAATCGGGGCCACTCATAACACCCAGCAGACCTAGAGATTCACTATGTGGAAGCACAGCTTAAATAATATCATCTTACACTGCTAGATGTTACATATAGTGCCCATATAATAGCGCCATACCGTGCCCATACATTTACCATATAGTGCCCACATAGCGCCATACAGTGCCCATACATTTACCATATAGTGCCCATATAATAGCGCCATATTGTGCCCCTATAATAGCGCCATACAGTGCCCCTACATTTACCATATAGTGCCCACATAATAGCGCCATACCGTGCCCATACATTTACCATATAGTGCCCACATAATAGCGCCATACCGTGCCCATACATTTACCATATAGTGCCCACATAATAGCGCCATACCGTGCCCATACATTTACCATATAGTGCCCACATAATAGCGCCATACAGTGCGCATACATTTACCATATAGTGCCCACATAATAGCGCCATACCGTGCCCATATATTTACCATATAGTGCCCACATAATAGCGCCATACAGTGCGCATACATTTACCATATAGTGCCCACATAATAGCGCCATACCGTGCCCATACATTTACCATATAGTGCCCACATAATAGCGCCACACAGTGCCCATACATTTACCATATAGTGCCCACATAATAGCGCCACACAGTGCCCATACATTTACCATATAGTGCCCACATAATAGCGCCATACCGTGCCCATACATTTACCATATAGTGCCCACATAATAGCGCCACACAGTGCCCATACATTTACCATATAGTGCCCACATAATAGCGCCATACCGTGCCCATACATTTACCATATAGTGCCCACATAATAGCGCCATACCGTGCCCATACATTTACCATATAGTGCCCACATAATAGCGCCATACAGTGCGCATACATTTACCATATAGTGCCCACATAATAGCGCCATACCGTGCCCATATATTTACCATATAGTGCCCACATAATAGCGCCATACAGTGCGCATACATTTACCATATAGTGCCCACATAATAGCACCACACAGTGCCCATACATTTACCATATAGTGCCCACATAATAGCGCCATACCGTGCCCATACATTTACCATATAGTGCCCACATAATAGCGCCACACAGTGCCCATACATTTACCATATAGTGCCCACATAATAGCGCCATACCGTGCCCATATATTTACCATATAGTGGCCACATAATAGCGCCATACCGTGCCCATACATTTACCATATAGTGCCCACATAATAGCGCCATACCGTGCCCATACATTTACCATATAGTGCCTACATAATAGTGCCACACAGTGCCCATACATTTACCATATAGTGCCCACATAATAGCGCCATACAGTGCCCATACATTTACCATATAGTGCCCACATAATAGCGCCATACCGTGCCCATACATTTACCATATAGTGCCCACATAATAGCGCCATACCGTGCCCATACATTTACCATATAGTGCCCACATAATAGCGCCATACAGTGCGCATACATTTACCATATAGTGCCCACATAATAGCGCCATACCGTGCCCATACATTTACCATATAGTGCCCACATAATAGCGCCATACAGTGCGCATACATTTACCATATAGTGCCCACATAATAGCGCCATACCGTGCCCATATATTTACCATATAGTGCCCACATAATAGCGCCATACAGTGCGCATACATTTACCATATAGTGCCCACATAATAGCACCACACAGTGCCCATACATTTACCATATAGTGCCCACATAATAGCGCCATACCGTGCCCATACATTTACCATATAGTGCCCACATAATAGCGCCACACAGTGCCCATACATTTACCATATAGTGGCCACATAATAGCGCCATACCGTGCCCATACATTTACCATATAGTGCCTACATAATAGTGCCACACAGTGCCCATACATTTACCATATAGTGCCCACATAATAGCGCCATACCTTGCCCATACATTTACCATATAGTGCCCACATAATAGCGCCATACAGTGCGCATACATTTACCATATAGTGCCCACATAATAGCGCCATACCGTGCCCATACATTTACCATATAGTGCCCACATAATAGCGCCACACAGTGCCCATACATTTACCATATAGTGCCCACATAATAGCGCCATACCTTGCCCATACATTTACCATATAGTGCCCATATAATAGCACCATACAGTGCCCATACATTTACCATATAGTGCCCACATAATAGCGCCATACAGTGCCCATACATTTACCATATAGTGCCCACATAATAGCGCCATACCGTGCCCATACATTTGCCATATAGTGCCCATATAATAGCGCCATACAGTGCGTACACATTTACCATATAGTGCCCACATAATAGCTCCATATAGTGCCCATACATTTACCATATAGTGCCCACATAATAGCGCCATACAGTGCCCATACATTTACCATACAGTGCCCACATAATAGCGCCACACAGTGCCCATACATTTACCATATAGTGCCCATATAACAGCGCCATATAGTGCCCATACATTTACCATACAGTGCCCACATAAAATTGCCATACATTGAACACATAACAGTACCATGTAGTGCTATATAAACCATACAGCACAGTATTTATATAATAGTACCTGTATAATACTGCCATACAGTGAACACAGTGCCCACATAATGCACCCATATAGTGCTGTGTCATACAGTGCCCTCATAATACAGAATATAATAGTGCTATACAGTGAACACAATAGAGCGCCATATGGCGCCCGCATTATACTATTGTACAGTTCCTTTGAGATAATGACATACAATAAACACATAACAGGTTCACATAGTGCTGCCATATCATTCAAGAGTAATTGCCTCTTTTGCCCCTGTTATTCAGTCCAGTTTGGCAGGCACCATTGGATTCCGTGGGGCAGTTTTCTGCTGCTACTGATTTTGAGTTACACGGATCCTTCTGCTCCATTCACATCCAAAGCTGTTGTCAAATTTCTTCTGGCTTTTGGTGACCAGAGAGCAGTACATTGTGATTGATTAGATGTCTTCTCCATTTGCTTCCAAAGCTGCGTGCACAATCTGCCTGTCTCCTGTTAGCAGAGAGCAGCGCACTGTGGGAATTTTAATCTGTTCTTCTCCATTCACATACAAAGTTTTGTTCAAAAGTCTGCAGTTTTTTTCTATTACCGCTGAGCAGTGCTTTGTTCTTGATGTCGTCTTCTCCATTCACATCCGAAGCTGCATTCAGAATTCCTATTAGCACAGTGCATTGTATTACAATTGCAGTTGTCAGTACGTTGTATTTGTCTTTTTGAGCATCCTCAGCTCGTGTTCACACTGGAACTCATGACCTTCGTCCTCCCCTCAGGTGCTGACCCACCTGCGTGTCATGTCCCACATTGGCATTGGGCTCCTCATAGGATTACTCTATCTTGGGATCGGGAACGAGGCTAAGAAGGTCCTGAGTAACTCCGGCTTCCTGTTCTTCTCCATGCTCTTCCTAATGTTCGCAGCTCTCATGCCAACAGTCCTCACATGTGAGTATCAGCCGGCGTGTCGTATGACGGGTACCTCATGATTAGACTACAGACTAGAAAGGATGGGAATGTCTTACGATACATATAACTGTGAGAGGTACAAGTCAAGATGATGGTAGCGGAATGATCACAGCAGCAGCAGAGGAGTGGGCTGACCTTGTAGGAGGCAGTGACCTGTTCATCCATGATGTAAGGAGGAAAATGGAAACAAGTTACAGGTTACAGACTACAAATTACATAGTGGACGGAGTATGGTCCCCCAGCAGCACAGAGTACTTCAGCAGAGGAGTGTGCTGACCTTGTAGGAGGCAGTGACCTGTTCATCCATGATGTAAGGAGGAAAATGGAAACAAGTTACAGGTTACAGACTACAAATTACATAGTGGACGGAGTATGGTCCCCCAGCAGCACAGAGTACTTCAGCAGAGGAGTGTGCTGACCTTGTAGGAGGCAGTGACCTGTTCATCCATGATGTAAGGAGGAAAATGGAAACAAGTTACAGGTTACAGACTACAAATTACATAGTGGACGGAGTATGGTCTCACAGGAGCACAGAGTACTTCAGCAGAGGAGTGGGCTGACCTTGTAGGAGGCAGTGACCTGTCCACTTCTGTGGTGACGTTAATGAGAACCGGACTGGTGTCATGATGTGAGGAGGGAGATGAGGACAAGTGGAAGGATGCCCCAGAATAAAAGTTACCAAGGGCAAGGAGTATCGTCCCACAGGAGCACAGAGTACTTCAGCAGATGTGTGTGCTGACCTTGTAGGAGGCAGTGACCTGTTCATCCATGATGTAAGGAGGAAAATGGAAACAAGTTACAGGTTACAGACTACAAATTACATAGTGGACGGAGTATGGTCCCCCAGCAGCACAGAGTACTTCAGCAGAGGAGTGTGCTGACCTTGTAGGAGGCAGTGACCTGTCCACTTCTGTGATGACGTTATTGAGAACCGGACTGGTGTCATGATGTGAGGAGGGAGATGAGGACAAGTGGAAGGATGCCCCAGATTAAAAGTTACCAAGGGCAAGGAGTATGGTCCCACAGGAGCACAGAGTACTTCAGCAGATGTGTGTGCTGACCTTGTAGGAGGCAGTGACCTGTCCACTTCTGTGATGACGTTAATGAGAACCGGACTGACAGTGTCCTGATGTGAGGAGGGGGGTGAGAAAAAATGGAAGCATGCCTCAGAATAAAAGTTACACAGGGCAAGGAGTAGGGACCCCAGCAGCACAGAGTACTTCAGCAGAGGAGTGTGCTGATCTTCTAGGAGGCAGTGACCTGTCCATGTCTGTGATGATGTTAGTGAGGACAGGGCTGACAGTGTCATGATGTGATAAGGGGGATGAAGATAAGTGGAAAGAGGTCACAGATTGACAGTTATGCAAGGCAAGGAGCAGGGTCCCCCAGCAGCACAGAGCACTTCAGCAGAGGAGTGTGCTGACCTTGTAGAAGGCAGTGACCTGTTCGCTCATATGATGATATTAATCAGTACAGGGCAGCATGTCACAGGGCCAGTGATGTGAGGAGGGGAATGGTGACATGCTTAGGAGGGAGTGGAAGACAAGTGCGAGGTGGTCACAGATTGAACATTAGTGGAAGACACAGTCCTCCAGCAGCACAGAGTATTTTAGGAGTGTGCTGCTTCATGTGTGGTGGGCAGTATTCTGTCCACTCATATGATGATGTTAGTGTGGGATGGAGAATGCCCGTTAGGTAGTGAAAGGAGCAGGGGGCCCCCCCAGCAGCACAGAGTATTTCAGGAAATGAATGCCCAATGTATGCACTACAGAGACTGGCAGGGTTACAACCTGAAAGAAGTGATGCATATTATTCTGTCCTCCATTTCTGTGCAGTTCCTCTCGAGATGGGAGTATTTCTTAGAGAACATCTCAACTACTGGTACAGTCTGAAGGCGTACTACCTCGCCAAGACGATGGCTGACGTCCCCTTCCAGGTAACCTATGGACCCGTGCTTATGACAGGATCGCACCCTCTTCTATCAAATCCTTGATAATTACCATCACCTGCTTCTGGCACCCAGCTTTTCCAGACTCCCGAATGGCATATCTGCCAGGTTATTGGGTACTGGGCATGGACCGCTGACTACCTTAGGCTCATGTTCCATTCAGGACTCATAGGATTGGTTATGGCGGCCATATTGATTGTCACCCACCTTTCCCAGGAACAGATATAAAACCTTCTATCTTTTTTAAACTTTCTTCTTTTTTTCAATCATCCCTTCCACCTACTGACTGCATCCTCTCTTTTCAGATCATGTTCCCGGTGGCGTACTGCAGCATCGTGTACTGGATGACATCACAGCCGCCAGACGCCCTGAGATTTGTCTTGTTCTCGGCCCTTGGAACGATGACATCACTAGTGGCTCAGTCTTTAGGGCTTCTGATTGGGGCAGCTTCAAACTCCCTACAGGTAAGGCCCGATAATAACACCGAATGACGCACTCAGCTCTGCTACATCATGATTTGCTCAGTCAAGAAACCTTTTGCGCCCACTGATGGACCCCTCGCCCCTACAGGTGGCCACATTTGTGGGTCCGGTGACGGCGATCCCAGTTCTGCTGTTCTCCGGGTTCTTTGTCAGCTTTGACACCATTCCCAGCTACCTCCAGTGGATGTCCTACATGTCGTACGTCAGGTATGGTGGCAAGAATGTGACTCGTCTGTGTCTCTCTTTATATGGCGCCAACCTATCCGCCAACCTATGTGCACAGAACATATCACTCAGGTCCTTTAGCTTTTGTTGGCATGGAGATAAGTGGCGCCATGGTAGACGCTTATCATCACCTCCTTATTGAAATAAACATCTGACTTCATGCATATGGGAGAGTCGGGCCTCGTAGGAATCCAATTAACCTATCGGTATTTTCTGGGAGGAAACCTGAGCACCTGGAAGAAATCCACACGAAAAGACGCAAACGAGAACATACAAAGTCCACGTGAAAGTCACTCCTGGTCAAATATGAATCCAAGATCCCAAGGCCAATCACCGAGTATCAGGATTGGTGGCATAAAAGTAAATGGAGCTGAGTTGCAGTACCACAGGCAACCTGTGGACAGGTGTGGCGCTGTTTCTGGACAGCAGCCATGATTTTTTAATTCTCAAACAACCCCTTTAAAGGGGATGTGCCATTACAATAAATTATCCAGAAGACACAGGACTAGGTTACAGTCACATGACCGTGGTGTTTTGCGGATCTGCAAAACACGGATACTGGCCCATGTGCGTTTCGCAATTTGCAGACCGCACATGCCGCCACTGTCATAGAAAATGGTTCTGCACGTGTTCCACAAAATTGCGGAACGGATGCGGACTCTTTTAATTCAGCCTAAGTGTCAGGTCGGCGGAGGTCCGTCTGCTGGGGCCCCTGCTGATCACGAGAACGGGGGTCGCTGTTCCCTCAATGGACTGGAGCACAACGGGGGTCATTTATTAAGGCCGCCATTTTTTGGCAGTCTTTCATGTTCCTTTTTCGCTGGTGTTGCTGCGGGAACATGCGTAATTTATGATGCCACGGGCATTTAAAAAGTTTCAAAAATGGAGTTGTGCAACAAGTTTTTGCCAGAAAGAGTAGTAAAACTGTTCATGAATGACCCCTAATGGCGGTTTTGATTCCCCCTGCCCTACCGGAGGATGTGCCTAGTTTATGACTAGCGATGAGCGGCATAGGCAATATTCGAATTCGCGAATTTTTGGCTAAATATTAGCCATAAATTCGCAAATTCGAGAATTCGTGATCTCCAGTCATTGTTCATTTGATTGCGAGAATCGGCAATGTAATATATTGGCGATAAATTCACGATTAGAATATTCAACACTATTCGCAAATACGAATACATAGCACTATATTCAAAATATTTGCAAATTCTCGAAATGGCGATATTCGCGATTAAAATTCTTTATTCTATTTATATGACGAGGTGGGTGTCCAGCAGTCCATGTCCCCGGAGGCGAAAACTACCCCCGCTAACTGAGTGGAGTAGTTTTCCGCCAAAATATTTATGCCTGCTTCCAAAAAATTGTCACATGGGTGTTTAAAAAATTGCAAAAAATAAACGCAACCAACATCACCAGAAATAGGCATAGTGCTGGTCGTAAATGACCCCCAATGCGAATGACTCTGTCTTAAAGGGGTTGACTCAGACAAGCCCTTTCATATGGGAACCCGACTACGACACCCCACGGCGTGGAGGTTTTGTGGTGGAAAGCCGCAGCCAGCGGAACATTTTCCTTGCTGCAGCCACTACAGGTATTATCACGGCCTATGTTAACCCCAGGTGAAGCTCCACATAGAAATCTTCTGTTCTTCCCTCTTCCTAGATTAACAGAATATGTTTCCTTAACAGATACGGATTTGAGGGAGTCATTTTATCTATTTACGGCCTGGACAGAGAAGACCTGCACTGCGACAAAGATGAAACCTGCCACTTCCAGAAGTCAGAAGCCATATTAAAGGAACTAGACGTAGAAAATGCCAAGCTGTACTTAGACTTTATCATCCTCGGAGTTTTCTTCGTCGCCCTGCGCCTCATAGCCTATTTCGTACTTCGATACAAAATCCGGGCAGAGAGGTAAAGGCAAAGCCACGAAGGAAGGTTAGTTTGATGCATGGGAGAATTCCTCTGAAGATCATTATGATACTGCTCTACTAGGGAGATGCCACCAGACCCAACTTTGCCGAACCTTGTTGGGTTTAGTTGACTTGTTGGGTGATCCTCTCAAGTACTCTGGGGATATTTTTCTCCCTCGGCCTATTGTTTTATTATAAACTTTCTAGATTTAACTAGGAAGAAACAGAAGGGAAATCTAGAGAGTCAAGAGTTGACTACTCAAGTATTCCATGGAGGAGACAGAAGGAGAGACATCTTCATCCTATAGTATTGACGTAGAATGACCTTGCAGCTAATGACTATGTCATGGGAGGGTTATTTTGTCACTTGGAATTTTTTGGATCCCTTAAGACATCATCATCTCGGATGTTCTAAATTTCAATGGCTTTCCAAAAGGTACAACTAATTTTGACAATCCATGTCAACAGAATCCGTCACCAAGAAGAACCCCTTTAAATATGGACATCTGTAAGGTACCTAGTGAGTACAGTAGTACAAATTAAATTAAAGTGGCAATTGGGGGAGGGGGGGTCGTAATGAAACATAGCTCATGTGCTAACACCATTTCAACTGGTTACTAGAGTCATATAAAAGTGGTTCCTGCTCCTCAGGGGTGGGGAGATGTTATTCTGTACTTTTAGTGGTTCTGCTCTCTAAAGGCTGGAGAACAACACTAACATATAGACTCATGCTTCAGTTCGATCCCCTAAGGAGTGGTCCTGATACGACTTTAAAGGGGACAGATTCCCGTTAACATTTAGCTCAGTTTTACTAGAGTCATGTAAAAGTGGTTCCTGCTCCTCAGGGGTGGGGAGATGTTATTCTCTACTTTTATTGGTTCTGCTCTATCAAGGCTGGAGAACAACACTGACATATAGACTCATGCTTCAGTTCAATCCCCTAAGGAGTGGTCCTGACACGACTTTAAAGGGGACAGATTCCCGTTAGCATTTAGCTCAGTTTTACTAGAGTCATATAAAAGTGGTTCCTGCTCCTCAGGGGTGGGGAGATGTTAGTCTCTACTTTTATTGGTTCTGCTCTATCAAGGCTAGAGAACAACACTGACATATAGACTCATGCTTCAGTTCGGTCCCCTAAGGAGTGGTCCTGACACGACTTTAAAGGTGACAGATTCCCGTTTACATTTGGAGCTGGTCTCAGAAGTACTCTTGAAGAACAGCCATGTATCTAAACAGAACTTCAGTTCTATGACCTCACCAATGACTTGACTGAGGTCTGAATGTAGCAGGGGAACATGATGTTCACTTGATCCAAGACCATAATCCTTCAAAACCCAGTCAGTCTAGCCATGCTCTTATTTATAACGATGATATATTCCATGTAAATCCTGAAGATATTCTCCACCAATATTTTTGCAAAAATCTGATTAATATGGCAGAACGAAGTGTAAAAAGATCATGGCCCAAATACTACCAAGGCTCCTTCTCAGTTCAACCTTAGCAGTCTGAGACATTCTGGTTACTAGGGAATGACTGTCTAGAAACCCCTTGTAAAAGGTTGTCAAGCAGTGTAGCATGCCATTCCTCATCTGTATTAGTAATAAGATTTTTCTAATAAAACTGCCGATGGAGAACCTCCTCCAAATGTACCGGCTGCCTCCATAGTTGAGGTAGCCTTTCTATAGAATGAGATCATACTTTCCTGAATGTAGAATTGACCCACAAAACTCCGTAAAGAAGCCCCCCATATACCTGTCACATTGTTTACTCCAATCAAACGTACTGGTATTTCTGCTTTCGCTCTCTGGTTTTCTCCATTTTAAGCATAACCTACCTCAACAATATGCACAAGGACATTGAACTCGTTAAAACTCGCAACGCAGAACTATTCCGTAGCTGAATGTATGGAGAGCGCTACCTGCATGTTTATAAAGCAACATAGCCACCATCGAGGCCCTGTGGGGTTCAGGTGTCTAGTCCGTCAGCAGATATCAAGCTTGAAATGAGCCTCGTGGTAAAGAACACATTGCACCGTTTTTTCCTCCCCAAATATTGTAGTTCTGACTCGAAACAAAAGGGATGGGGCCAGGCGGTCTCAGTACTGCAATATATGTGCACACGTGTGTAATACATGTACCATCACCACCACACTTGAGGACTTTGATGTCCACTGCATCCGATAATATCTTCTAAGAATTATTTTTCATTATTGTTATTTAACAGTTTTATTGCTCCATGAACTTAGACTGATCTAGAAGCGATTCTTTGTCCTTTCACCAAAACATTCCTGGTGATCCTGTTGTGTTTATATTTTGGATCGGCAGAGAACGGATTCATATTTTGTATAGATTAATAAATTTGTACAAAACCTGCGCTCCACCCTGACATTATTTACATTTTATCTCATCAATGCATAATTATTGTAGTCAGGCCAGAGTCATATACCAGTGGTAACCATAGTAAACTCCCTTTAATTCAACAGTACTTGGATGGAGTGAGATATTGCACTGATCATAGTTATATTCTGTATTATACTCCAGAGCTGCACTCACTATTCTGCTGGTGCAGTCACTGTGTACATACATTACTTATCCTGTACTGATCCTGAGTTACATCCTGTATTATACTCCAGAGCTGCACTCACTATTCTGCTGGTGGAGTCACTGTGTACATACATTACTTATCCTGTACTGATCCTGAGTTACATCCTGTATTATACTCCAGAGCTGCACTCACTATTCTGCTGGTGCAGTCACTGTGTACATACATTACATTACTTATCCTGTACTGATCCTGAGTTACATCCTGTATTATACTCCAGAGCTGCACTCACTATTCTGCTGGTGGAGTCACTGCGTACATACATTACATTACTTATCCTGTACTGATCCTGAGTTACATCCTGTATTATACTCCAGAGCTGCACTCACGATTCTGCAGGTGGAGTCACTGTGTACATACATTACATTACTTATCCTGTACTGATCCTGAGTTACATCCTGTATTATACTCCAGAGCTGCACTCACGATTCTGCAGGTGGAGTCAATGTGTACATACATTACATTACTTATTCTGTACTGATCCTGAGTTACATCCTGTATTATACTCCAGAGCAGCACTCACTATTCTGCTGGTGCAGTCACTGTGTACATATAACACATTACTTATCCTGTATTGATCCATAGTCACATCTTGTATTATACTCCAGAGCTGCACTCACTATTCTGCTGGTGGAGTCTCTATGTACATACATTACATGACTTATCCTGTACTGATCCTGAGTTACATGCTGTATTATACTCCAGAGCTGCACTCACTATTCTGCTGGTGGAGTCACTGTGTACATACATTACATTACTTATCCTGTACTGATCCCGAGTTACATCCTGTATTATACTCCAGAGCTGCACTCACTATTCTGCTGGTGGAGTCACTGTGTACATACATTACATTACTTATCCTGTACTGATCCTGAGTTACATCCTGTATTATACTCCAGAGCTGCACTCACTATTCTGCTGGTGCAGTCACTGTGTACATACATTACTTATCCTGTACTGATCCTGAGTTACACCCTGTATTATACTCCAGAGCTGCACTCACTATTCTGCTGGTGCAGTCACTGTGTACATACATTACTTATCCTGTACTGATCCCGACCTGGCAACTAATCTGAGCTCATCTTTCATATTTCCAGAGCAGATTAAGAGATGAAAGCTGCACTGTGATTGGTTGCTATGGGCCTCCTGTATGAACACTGGTGGTGTCGGCCATAGCAACCAACTTGTCTCTCCTCACCTGTGTCTGACAGGCGGCTTATTTGGAGGAATTTCTTTGCATTACAAAGCAGAGAGGTGTCACTGATGTGTGGTTTTTAGAAGATTGATGGTGGGGTGTCGTGTGGCCCCCTTTCCTTCGTCTTTCATCTTCTCCATGAATGTAATTGTCCTCTAGTCTATATGGAGACCTCCAAAGTAAAAGAAAATGGTTTCTAATTTTTATATTCTTGTATAATGAAAAGTTGAAAACTTTAAAGATTTGTTGTGACCGGGTTCTTTCCCATTAATAAGATCTCTACTTCCTGTCAGTGAACCCATACAGAGGTACTCATGTAGTCCTATTTGCCAACTTTTTGAAAGATTGTGGGTGTTCTGACATAAACCCGACCTATTAATATGTAGACTACACCTCAAACCTCCTCCAAGCGCCCTTAAATCAGGACCCAGACAGTCCCAGAACCTAAATTCCAGCACCCTAACAGTTCACTAGACTCCAGACCTCAGAACCCAGACTGCAACACCCCAACATGAGGGCCCAGGTACCCAGACCATGGCAGCCAGACTGCTATACCCTGACCCCAACACTAAGACTCCAACACCTAGACTGCAACACCCTCACCCTATATCAGGGCCAACAAACCAGACCTCAGACCCCAACATGAGGTTTCAGGAACCCAGATCATGGCACCCAGACGCAACACCCTGACCCCAACATTAGGATTCCAGCACCTCGAACCTATCACCCTGACCCCAACACTAGGACTCCAGCGCCCAGACCGCAACAGCCTGACGCCAACATCAGGACTCCAGCACCTCGAACCTATCACCCTGACCCCAACACTATGACTCCAGCACCCAGACTGCAACACCCTGACCCCAACATCAGGACTCCAGCACCCTGACAGTTCAGTAAATTCCAGAACCTTGACTCCAGCACCCTAATAGTTCACTAGTCTCCAGACGTTAGCACCCAGAATTCAACACCCCAACATGAGGGCCCAGGTACCCAGACCACGGCGGTCAGACCGCTACACCCTGACCCCAACACGTGGACTCCAACACCTAGAATCTATGACCCTGACTCCAACACCAAGGCAGCAACATCAGGACTCCAGCCCTCGAACCTATGACTCTGACCCCAACACTATGACTCCAACACTCTAACTCTTGAACCAAGTCCTCAGCACCTGGACAGCAACACCCTGACCCCAACATCTAAACTCCAGCACCCTGACAGTTCAGCAAATCCCACAACCAAGACTCCAGCACCCTTCTAGTTCACACCACTCTGACCCAACATCAGGACTCCAGCATCCAGACCATATGACTCTTACCCCAACACTAAATCTTCAGCACCCACACAGCAACACCTTGACACCTGAACTCCGACCTCAGAACCCAAACTACAACACCCTCACCCCAATATCTGGACTCCAGCACCCACAACGTATCACGGTGACTCCAACAATAAGACTCCATGAACTTAGACCTCCTCACATGGGCTGCAACACGATAATTAAAGGGGTTTTCCAGGGGTTTAATATTGATGACATATCCTCAGGATTGGCGAGGGTCCGACACACCTCAGTGTGAGGAAGCTGTGTCAAGCGCTGTTCTTCCTCACAGCTCACCAAGCACAGCGCCATCCATTGTATAGTGGTTGTGCTTGGTATTGCAGCCCAGGACCATTCACTTGAATGGGACTGAGCTGCACATAGACCATGTGACCGGTGAACCTGACGTCACTGGCCTAGGAAGAGGCCAAACAGCTGATTGGGTACCGGGAGGTGAACCCTCGCCAATCTGATATTGATGACTTATCCTGGAGATTCACCATCAGTATCAAAATCTCAGACAACCCCTTTAAGCTTTATTTACTTAAAAAAAATGGAAAATCCCTTTAATGGACAGTTGGTGGTGCAGGACTCAATCGTCTGCCTTTGCCTGTATTGACCGCCATGATCTTGTGGGTTGCATCTACAGTCACCCTCTAAGTGAAATGATTGTGTCCCCCCCTCCATCCATCCATCTGTCCCACCAGTTCCTCTACATGGTCGGCCGCTATATTTTGCATGGGGGCGGCGTGCCCCGCGATTTTGCACGCTCCGGGAGTGGTTTGTTATTTTAAGTCATAAACGCCTTGAAAATAAGCAGACATCTAAAAAATAACGAAGTGCGAACAATAACTGGACGGGGGCCCGAAAGACAGTGTACCAATGTCATCGAGAAATCAGGAAGCGAAAGCCTTAATGAGAAAAGTCAATATTGACCTCAAACCTTTAGTCACCGCGGCAGCTAGAGACGCCTGATAATGGGGGCGAGCATGGTGTGTGCGCATACCGTATATACTTCACATCCCTGCTGTAAGGTGAAGATCCGAGCCGCACAAAAGATACGGAAGGGGTCTAGCGCGATGCAGAAATTTTTGTGTACAATAAGCCGCGCCTCTAATCGCACCCAGTCCGCTTTTGGCCCCTTATTGCCCCAACACAGTAAGAATGTCCCCTTTGTGCCACCTCACAATAGTGATGTCCAGGGGCGTAGTTAAAGGCTCAGGGGCCCGGGTGCAGGACTTCAGCTTTGTGGCCAGGGTCAGGGGTGCACCGAGCCTTCCTGCTGCCTGAGGCAAAAATTGAAATGCCCCCCCCCCCCCCCCCCATACCAAATTCAGGACCTAACCCCTTCCCTCCAGCCAGAGGTGTAACTTGACCTGCATGCACTTTCTATAATACCGGCAAAAGGGTGACTGCTACCTCTGCACCCCCTATAGCTACGCCCCCGGTGATGTCCCTTAGTGCCCCCTAAACAGTAATGATGCCCCTTAGTGTCCCTTTGACAGTATGATGCCCCTTTAGTGCCCCCCCCCCCCCTCCTCACCACCGACTCAATCACCGAGAATGATGCCTCAAAGGTCCTCCATCACAGCAGGGTAATCATTTGGTGCCCCTGACACAGTATGATGCTCTTTAGTGCCCCCATTTAGTATGAAGCCCCTAAGTGCCCCTGACACAGTATGGTGCCCCTTAAGTGCCCCAGGCCCCCCTCCACCCCTCCCTTACACACACAATTAGTATAATGCTCCAAAATGCCCCCTTCACAGCAGGCTGATCCTTAGTATAATGCTCTTTAGAGCCCCCATTTAGTATGAAGCCCCTAAGTGCCCATGACACAGTATGGTGCCCCCTTAATGCCCCTGACACAGTATGGTGCCTCCTTAATGCCCCTGATATAGTATAATGCCCTTTAGTGCCCCCCATTCAGTATGAAGCCCCAAAATGCCCCATCACAGTATGATTCCCTCTTAGTGCCCCTGACACAGTATGATGCCCTTTAGTGCCCCCATTTAGTATGAAGCCCCTAAGTGCACTTGACACAGTATGGTGCCCCTTTTGTGCCCCCATTTAGTATGAAGCCCCTAAGTGCCCCTGACACAGTATGGTGCCCCTTTAGTGCCCCCATTTAGTATGAAGCCCCTAAGTGCCCCTGACACAGTATGGTGCCCCTTTAGTGCCCCCATTTAGTATGAAGCCCCAAAGTGCACTTGACACAGTATGGTGCCCCTTAAGTGCCCCAGACCCCCTCTCCCCTCCCTTACACACACAATTAGTATAATGCTCCAAAATGCCCCCTTCACAGCGGGCTGATCCTTTGGTGCCCCTGAGACAGTATGATGCCCTTTAGTGCCCCTCATTCAGTATGAGGCCCCTAAGTGCTTATGACACAGTATGGTGCCCCCTTAATGCCCCTGTCACAGTATGGTGCCTACTTAATGCCCCTGATATAGTATAATGCCCTTTAGAGCCCCCCATTCAGTATGAAGCTCCAAAATGCCCCATCACAGTATGATTCCCGCTTAGTGCCCCTGACACAGTATGGTGCCCCTTAAGTGCCCCAGACCCCCCCTCCCTTACACACACAATTAGTATAATGCTCCAAAATGCCCCCTTCACAGCAGGCTGATCCTTTGGTGCCCCTGACACAGTATGATGCCCTTTAGTGCCCCTCATTCAGTATGAGGCCCCTAAGTGCCCATGACACAGTATGGTGCCCCCTTAATGCCCCTGATATAGTATAATGCCCTTTAGTGCCCCCCATTCAGTATGAAGCCCCTAGGTACCCTTGACACAGTCCGGTCCCCCTTTAGTTCCCCCCACTCAGTATGTTGCCCCAAAATGCCCCATCACAGTATGATGCCCTGTTAATGCCCCTGACACAGTATGATTCCCGCTTAGTGCCCCTGACACAGTATGATGCTCTTTAGTGCCCCCATTTAGTATGAAGCCCCTAAGTGCCCCTGACACAGTATGGTGCCCCTTTAGTGCCCCAGACCCCCCCTCCCTTACACACACAATTACTATAGTCTATAATGCTCCAAAATGCCCCCTTCACAGCAGGCTGATCCTTTGGTGCCCCTGACACAGTATGAAGCCCCCTTAAGATGCTCACCTAGTGCCCCCTCACAGTATCTGCTAGCTGTAATTGCAGCTCCGCCTGCTGCCACTGGGTGGCGATGCTGACACACTGATATTTCCTTGACTTTTGGAGCAGAATTGGTGTCCGCCCGCTTCGTTCTGCCGGATTCTCTATAGAAATGATACAAATTGTTACTTTTAGTTTGATACAGAATTCTCCATTGTTCTTTTTCTCATTAATGGGCGATTCTGAGGACCTGGTCCCTGAAGAATGAAGGGGCCCCTTCAGTCTGCTGATTTCGGGGTTCTCCTGTGTCGTACCCCCGCAGATCACATACTGGGAGCCTATGAATATGTCACAGAGGGTCCCTGCGTCATGCTGCGACCCCCTTAGGCCTTGCACGAGGCATAACACCCCGTCTGAGTAGACTTCAGGGGTTAATATCGGATGCAGACCGAAGGTGTAAGTGTGTGACACAAGTGCGGACTCGTTATCGCCGAGCGGCTCCGAGCCAAGTCACACATTCCTCCGCCAGAACGAGATCGGCCGTGTTTATATAGGAGGGTGTAACATTCTGCCACAGCAGGTACCAGGGGCCCGGCCGGGGGGCCCCTACATGACTCTGTGTGGATAGCATGGAGGGATGCAAGTCCACCAGTGCCACCAGGCGGAGAACTATGCCCCCAGTGCCCACTATGTGGGGGTCCATTGACCGCCCCGCCAACCGCTAGGACAAAGGGTTCCAAATATCGCGGCCATATTGGTAACACATCTTAGTGATATGCCGCCAAGACCACCCCTTTAAAGACAAACCCCAACTAAGACCTCAATAATAGGAGTGGACCCCAATCCCTTACCATTCTACAGGAACATGGGTTCTGGAAGCTGAGGTTTTGGTAGCTGTTTGATGGGTCCTTACAATGTTCCTGTTCTGCTGGAGATCACAACTTATTTCCTAAATAGTGATTCTAAATGGTCGAAAAAATTCATTTATAAAAATAGAAAAAATAATAATAATATTTTTTTACCTCTAAAAGTTTTTTAGTCCTACCAACAGCCCCTCATATCTCAGCTCCCTGGATACATTTAAAAACATGTAGTGAGAGTGGTCGCGCCTACATTTTTAGGGTCCATCAAAATACGGTCGGCTTCTTTCAGTATAAGGGCGCCTGCACGCGAAACGTATTTTTCTTCCGCTTCCTTTCCGTTTTTTTGCAGGTCCGTACCCGGAACCATTTATTTCAAGGGGGCTTAAAAAAAAAAAACGGAAATGATTCGGTGTGCATTCAGTGTCCGTATGTCCGTTCCGCCAATAAATTAGAACATGTCCTATTCTTGTCCGTTTTGCGGACAAGGACAGGCATTGTTACGATGGAGCTGCAAAAAAAAACGCATGCAACACGGACATCTCATGGATGTCATCCGTTTTTTTTTGTTTTTTTTTTTGCGGATCTGTGTTTTGCAGACTTCAAAATACATACGGTCGTGTGCATGAGCCCTTACTGTGTCTGTGCAGCTTTTGGAATACAGATGTAGCAGAGTTGAAAGTGCTACCTTTTGTGACTTAAAGGGGTGTCCCTGATTTTTATTATTGATGGCTTGTCCTGGATGTGGGTGGGACTACACCGCTCTGTCCATTGTGTAGTGCGCAGAGTCGGTTACTGCATTCAGTCCATGGGGTTGTACACTTCCAGTGCCGGATCTGCTGCGGAACAACTGATTGGTGAGGGTGACGGTAACCAGTAAAATCCTAAACTAAAACTCCTCTGCACTTCACCAAAACAGCCACCAGATGGTGCAAGTGGGACTGCACTGGTAATGTACTGTATGCAGTCTAATGTACTGTTTTATGAGTTGTCCCAAATGACAAACTCAGCTCTGCTACACCTGTATGTGCATATACAGTAGACACTTGGAATTTTAATTTTACATTTATCTGTGTTAATCTTTAAGGGCCCCAAACCTTTGTGGTCCCCCATCGCATGCTTAATGCAAGGGAAACATAGACAAACCGATTGGTCTTAGAACAACTCTGAATATTTATATGTAGCAGAGAACCCCTTTAATGTTTGTAATTCCAGAGATGTAACTTGAAGTTCCTGGATCCTAATGCAAAATCGAAGGGACCCCACCTACTACATGCCAAGCCTTGCACCCCCTGTAACAATGCACATGTGTATTGATAAGGGGGGACCCGGCAGCACAGCTAGTTGTTCTTCTTGTCAACTGATGAGGACCCCTAGTGGTCAGGCATGTAGGGGCCTTACTTATGCTGTCTGCTCTGGACGAATGGACTCAGGGTCCATCCTAAACGACATGTCCAGTAGAAATTATGGCGGTCTGCTATTTAATTTCAGTACTTGCTGTCTCTTCACTAGAGCCAAGCTGCAGAACCAGATACAACCTGTGGACAGGAGTGGCGCTATTTCTGCAAGAAGCTACAGTAGCCGTGTTTTTCTAATCCAGTACAAATCCTTTAAGACAGTAAAAAGCTTCCACCCAAGTCTGTGCTTAGAGGTTACAACGTCAGGAACAAATACCGAACAACCTCCTGCCAGGAATAAAAACTTCTCTACTGCAAACAGAAATATTCAGCATAAAAGGTTAAACAGCAGAATAGTGAGTGCAGCTCTGGAGTATAATACAGGATGTAACTCAGGATCAGTACAGGATAAGTAATGTAATGTATGTACACAGTGACTCCACCAGCAGAATAGTGAGTGCAGCTCTGGAGTATAATACAGGATGTAACTCAGGATCAGTACAGGATAAGTAATGTAATGTATGTACACAGTGACTGCACCAGCAGAATAGTGAGTGCAGCTCTGGAGTATAATACAGGATGTAACTCAGGATCAGTACAGGATAAGTAATGTATTGTATGTACACAGTGACTGCACCAGCAGAATAGTGAGTGCAGCTCTGGGGTATAATACAGGATGTAACTCAGGATCAGTACAGGATAAGTAATGTAATGTATGTACACAGTGACTGCACCAGCAGAATAGTGAGTGCAGCTCTGGAGTATAATACAGGATGTAACTCAGGATCAGTACAGGATAAGTAATGTATTGTATGTACACAGTGACTGCACCAGCAGAATAGTGAGTGCAGCTCTGGAGTATAATGCAGGATGTAACTCAGGACCAGTACAGGATAAGTAATGTATGTACACAGTGACTGCACCAGCAGAATAGTGAGTGCAGCTCTGGAGTATAATACAGGATGTAACGCAGGATTAGTACATGATAAGTAATGTAATGTATGTACACAGTGACTGCACCAGCAGAATAGTGAGTGCAGCTCTGGAGTATAATACAGGATGTAACGCAGGATTAGTACATGATAAGTAATGTAATGTATGTACACAGTGACTCCACCAGCAGAATAGTGAGTGCAGCTCTGGAGTATAATACAGGGTGTAACTCAGGATCAGTACAGGATAAGTAATGTAATGTATGTACACAGTGACTGCACCAGCAGAATAGTGAGTGCAGCTCTGGAATATTGGAATATAATGTATTGAATGTACAGTGACAGAGTAGCTTCATTACTTCTGCATGTAGGCTGAAAAGCGGTGTTTGGTTAATCATGCGGTCTCCATTCATGGCTCATGTTCCTTCCCCACTATATCTATATGAGGTCGAAGTTCTTACGCTTTAAAGCAAATCAACATGAAATCCCTAACACAGAACAATTGTCGCAAACCTTAAAAATGTCATGTACAGTTACGTGGAAGCCATTGTATTCTATGTTTGCACATAAAACAGCTATACCGCAAGCATCTTTTTGCACACATGTACCTTTACAGAACTTGTCCAGCTCTAGTACATCTGTTGTATGGCAGATGACAGGGTGACTTGTTTAGCAATGTATAATTCATGCTTACGGCTCTGGTGATTAGGGTGGAGTACACTGAGTGTCTTCTAAATTTGGAACTAAAAACTAAGGAGGTCAGTGTCTCTCAAGCTGGTCACTTCCAGCCCTTTGTACTGCAAGCAAAAAAATACATAGGAAAAAGACTAATTAATACATGGAAGATAGTGAGGAGAGGAGGGGGATGCAGCTGCAGTGAGTGTATTAGACTCTATGCTGTGAGACGGGAGGAGGAGAGGGACCTGGACTCGCAGTACGCATGGAGCGAGAAACTCCACTGCCTATAATAGATCTACACTTGTCTGCAAAGGGAGTGAGATTTATTTTTTAATAATAGGATCACTTAAAGGGATGTGTAGGTGAAACTAGAGGTTGCCCATACCAGCCAATCAAATTTCAGCTGCTATTACGCAAGCAACAAGCTGATTGGCCGCTATAGGCAACTTCATTTTCGATGATATTTTAGAGTTTTGTCCAGGTGAATGTCATCGTTGAAGATTGTATACAAGACTAAAGCTCCATTTTATCGATTCTGTAAAAATTCCAAAAATTCCTTTAAAAAAAAATATATATATTTTTTACTGTGCACGATATTGCAAATCACAAATAGATCTATATGATGTTTGTATAAATCTCTCGGGAAAGGAAGGATTTTTTTTTTATATCTATATTTTAACATTTAGTCATAATAAATTTGAAGAAAAATGTAAAAAAAAATAAAAAATCTAAAATTTGAAGAAAAATATTTCATGTTTGTTATTAACTGGGAAGCTAGAATTCCAATTATTATTATTATTATTTTTATTAACAATGCAAGAATCAATGCAAGCAACCAGCGTGCGGAAATGTGCATCGATGTC
Source organism: Bufo bufo (assembly GCF_905171765.1). NCBI lineage: Eukaryota > Metazoa > Chordata > Amphibia > Anura > Bufonidae > Bufo > Bufo bufo. The sequence goes on along the minus strand of NC_053391.1, from coordinate 31,932,321 downwards.
TCTTGTGGAAGTGTAGCTTGTTTCCATGCGTGTAAGGTTTTTTGCACTACTTCATCGGGGGAGTGTAGTGATAAGCGCTCCGTGCACACCGTCCTAGATTTGCACTGCTCTAGATGCAACTGGTATTTGACTGTAATCGCTCACCGTTCTTTGGGACAATGTACTGTATATGACTTTACCAATAGGATGTGGGGCATTTCAATAAATTACCCTTGTTGACATTCCTTGGGTGCGTCTGAGTGGTTAATCCATGGAACACCAAGACAAAGTCTACTTAGGTATGCCCCATGACCATCCGGATCTTGTGCACACAGCCTCTCATGACTCATAACCACCAGTGAGAAGACATTGGGTTTCTCCTCTGCTACTCTCCAATGGACGTCCTCAAGACCATGAAGGTTACTGAAGCCATGTCTCCATTAAAATCCATACTAATGTATAGAACCTCAATTCCCATTGTGGATCCATGGAGGCCCTTACAATGTGCCGGATTGACGATATTAATGCCTAGATCTTGCATGCATGGCACTCATGTGACTACATGACCTCAGGAGATGGCCTTAGATTGAATGTTCATGTACATTATTGCAGGGGATTGTCGTTGGGGTTCCTAGACCCTCAGCTCATCTTGAGTGGAGGAATACATGGCCACCTCTCAAATTATGTCAACGGGAGTCCACGCAAGGTTTCTGTAGATAGTTCCCCTTTGAAATCCATGAAGGCCAGACCATATTTCTCCTCAAAAGCCAGTCGTGCTCAGAGTCAACTCCTTGGTTCATGAAGGTCTTTGAAGGCCATGAAGGCCAGATCATGTGTACACAGCTTCTTGGTTGCTATATAACACCTGGAGAACCGGGGGTACTAGTTCTCCTTGAAGAGATCCAGCTGAGACGTGAAGTTTTACAGGCAAAGCTCCATGGGACAATACAGTATATGCGAATTATCTGACCCCAGGAAGAAGACGGCCGTCTCTCTAATGCCACCTATAGTTCACTATACTGTAAACCAATGTCTAATTCCTAAAAGAGCAATTTGGCTAATATCCCTGGCCAAATTTCAACATTTTATGGATTGAGCATTTCCTTACAGGGTGTCTAACTATAGGTGGCACTAGAGAGACAGTTGTCTTCCTTCTGGACGTCTAGCTCATATCCAGGGGAGTCTTCTCATGGCACCAGACTAATGGCTGTATTACACTGGCCGATAATCGCGAACGAGCATCGATAGTAATCATCTTGCAGTGTAATACTGCCGCCAATTGCCTGACCTAAAAATCTTCGCTTGCCGGCGGCAGATCGTGCCGTCTAATTACAATCTGCCGCCGGGAAACTTCTAGACACCATGGGGACAAGTGATGGCATAGCGACCAATCCTCACAATGCTGCTGCAGAGGAGATCGCTGCATGTAATAGCATTGGTCTTCCCCTGTTTCAAACCAAGGAAATGCATAGACCAGCCTGCAGCTATAACTGGTATCTCACTCATAAGCACATGTGTATCATAGGCACACAGGCGGAATAGTGCTGACTGGTACTGACCGACTCACATGGACCAGCTTCTTCAGGGCCACGAACGTAGCTGTCCACGTGTTCCATTTACATCATTCCTCCCAACTGTCAATAATCACGATCTTACATAAAATATAAATATACCCAAAAGGGTGATTATAGATCAAAATTACTCAGTGAGTAGGAACTCATTTTAAAAAAAAACTTTGAGTCGCTGTACTTTCACACAATTTCGTTTCACTTAATAGAGAATGGTGTAAGTAGCAAATTTCTAAATGACTTCATTTAAAGGGGTTGTCCAACGAAAAATAATCTACAGTTTTCAAACCAGCGCCTGGATCTGAATACTGTTGTAATTGTATGCAATTAAAAATTTAGCATAGCCACTGAGTTATTCAATAAAAGGTACAGTATCTGTAAAGCACCACCTGCTGGTTTTTTTTTCTCATTTCTTTGTCCTGCTCACTGAGGTGGTCGCACATGCTCAGTTTCATCCTTTTAGCTGCCTCCTGAGCTGTGATAGGGAGAGCATGGACACGCCCCCTGAGCTGTGATAGGTAGAGCATGGACACGCCCCCTGAGCTGCAGCAGAAAAGACACGCCCCTTGAGCTGTCAGCTTGATATAAATCTAGCAGAGCCATGAATGGGGAGATCTCTGGACCCATGGGAGGTACAGGGCTGGTTCTAGCTTTGTTAGAAAGAAGTTGTCATGTACTATACTATGTCTAATTTAAATTTTTTACATTAGTTATAGGATAACTCCTTTAAAAAACCTGCCTGCAGCTACCTGAAAAAAGGTGTGAAGGCATGGCCACTAGACGGTCTCACTTCCACCTAACTTTCAGTCCACTGCCAGTTGTTAGGCAAAAACCATCCCTAGTAACAGAGACACAGAAGTGCGGGCGTGTCAGAGCTAGCCGAGCTCCTGAGCCTGATAATAGAACTGTTTCTACACTGTTTTTGAAGAGCAGAGAAGTTCCTGTGTGTAAGTGTGATTTATCCCTCAATAAAGGCTTTCTGAGCTCCAGAGCTGAAAACGAACGTAGTGGGAAGGAAGGGAAAGGACGTCTAAACAGTACAGTGCTGGCAGAAGGGAGGTGCCCCATACTTCTGAGTGAAGTGCATCTAGCTGTGCAGCTGAAACAGCCATTAATATAGCTGAAAAAAGACCTTGGGGAAACTCCAGAAACATCTGTTCATTCACAGTTATGATTTTAAGAAATAGCACAGTCATTATGCAAACTTTTCTTTTGAAAACTCAGGTAAGCTTTAAGATAAGAAAAATGCATCATTGGATCATCTATATCACTATAGGCGTGTGACTATATGACACCCGACCAATTCTACCACGAAGGTAAAGTGGTTTCATGACCCATGCCACCATAGTTCAAAATAAATTTCTCATTTCATTATCTTGCCCAGCTGTGTGCAGTTGTTTTAATGCTGCCAGGGCTTGCTGCTGGTTGGATTACCAAGTGTAAGTATACTATTTCCATCATTCCTCACTTCCCTCTCATAGTCATTGCCTCTAATTACAGCTGCCTGTATGCTCCTCTATTACCCAGTGTAAGGTAGTGCTATAATTACTCACAAAGCTTCCCTGCTAAGAAGACTCAGCTCTGCTACTGACAGACACTGCGCCACATGCTGCATGGCCTGTCATACAGTCTAGAGTCACAGAAGAATGCAGAGAAGAGGAATATAATATGTGATATCCCATACTACAGGGAGAGGGGGGGGGGGGGGATAACCACATGTTCCTATTTTACAGCTGTTGTGTTCAATTGTAATGTGCCTGGTTCACCAGTAGGTGGCAGCAAACACATCAGAGCTGTACTTCGAGAGAATGGAGCTTTCTATTTCATTCTAGCCCCCCTGTGGAGGAGTGAGTGAGTTCCTAGTTAGTCTAGTTTACCCCCTGCTAGGGGAAGGAAGCAAGGGCTGGGCACGGCGCCATTTTATGTGCCCATGGCAAGCCTTGTCTAAGCCAGCTGAAGCACCTTCAGCTCTGCTGGACATGGAGGCCACAGCTGGAAGCCTTTGAAGCCAGGAGTCAAGTTCCCTGGACCAGTTTAGAGTCAGACTACAGAGAGAAGTTGTAGCACCCAGAGAAAGCTAATTTATACAGCTATCCTGTAAGCACAGCAGAGCCAGAGAGCAACAGATGTAGCAGAGAGGAGTTTGCCTGCCACAGTTAATGCTAACGCCTGCTGGGAACCAAGGCAAAGTCTGTAAATCGTTTGGAGAAACGTTAATTGAAAGTAAAGCTGCTTTTCAACTTCATCACAAGGTCTGGACTCAATTTATTTAATCATCCCCTTCATCAACAACCCCCCTTTCATTGCTTCGGAGCCAACGCCTGGGGTCCAGCGTATCCAGGTAGGAGCACCGTGACACGCGCACCAACATTAAGGGACATTTAGGCCACACTACACCACTCTGGCATTCCTACACCTGGGTACCATCTACTACATCACTAAAAGGGGCCCTGTGCCTTTGTTGCTTTATTGCAACTGGCGTCACTAAACAAGTACTTTTTCCTCTTAAAGGGCCATTGCAACAGGAGTTGTCCACAAATTGTGGATTTAGAAGTAGCACATCTCCATAAATCTGCCAGCGCATATAAGGTTTCTGTAGTCATCCATTTGTTATAATCCACCTGCTAAAACCTACCACATTAATGGTATATAATTACATACAGGAGATGCCCAGGTTATACCAGCATGCTCCATATCCCTATATAGAGAATGTATAACTGATACCAGCTGTACATATATAATTATATACAGGAGATACCTAGGTTATACCAGAATGTTCCATATCACTATGTACAAGAATAATAATAATAATCTTTATTTATATAGCGCCATCATATTCCGCAGCACTTTACAATTCGGAGGGTTTATGTGCAAAACAAAAGACATCACAAAGTTGCCAGCTAATATACAACTTAATTCTGGATTAACCCTTAATCTCCTGATTCAGCTTCTATTGATTCTCCTTGTGAACTGATTTTTGCTTGTCTCTGAATTAACCCCTTGTCTGCTGATTCGGCTGTATCTGTCTCTCATGGTTCTGACCCGTCTTGCCGACAACTCTTTTCCATCTCCCCAGATATTCTGATAGGTCTGCTACTAGTGAGCTTACACCTGTTTTCTGCTACCTTACTTCACAGACATGACCTGGAGTAAGGTAGCAGCCAGTTCTGTCCAGTCTTGCCATGGGCTCCAGTGAAGGACCAAGCGGTAGCCTTACTACTTGAATTTGTTATGGAAGATTGGCAACAGTTTTGGAGTTTGCTGGCTGTGATTCTGGATGGTGACCATAGTATTCCTCTCAACTCCTTTCTCAACTCTTGGTCAACTAAAATCCTAGTGCATGATCAGATCTCCTGCCTACACTACTGCAACATCTTCCCTTGGGGCTTTCCATTTAACACTCTTCCCTCCGATCCTTGCTCAACACTGCTGCCCTTTAATCCACGCCTCCCCTTTAACAATTCCATTACTGGCCCCTCATTATAATTATATAATACATTATACTAGCCAATGTCCTCAAATTGTCCCTTTACATGGGACGATACAGCAGAAGATTATCCGGAAGGAAACGTTCCATCCCAACAATCGCCTGCTCGTCAGTGGAGGACATTTACTTGCAGCGATCTCCTCCATAGTATTGATAATGCCATGGCTCATCCCCATACAGACTCGTTGTTTGCAGATGGTGTTTGCACAGTATGATCTGCTGCTGGCAAACGCCGATTTTTGTGTCCACATGAAAGATCTATTATCTGATGAACGAACGTTTTGCTCATTCATTGGGTAATCAGTGGCACTTTTACACCGCCAGATAATCTATGACCGCTCGTTAGTGATTATCTTGCGGATTCTCGGCCAATGTGAAGGGCCCTTTACATCCCTACATGTAAACTCTGATCCTCCTCAAATCATCTGCAAGATGTCTCCCATACTTCCCCCATACTCTGGCACTCATTGCCCCAGCACATCAGACTCTCACCCAACATCCAAACCTTCAAAAGCAACTTACCAATCTCAACCCTTCGGCCACCACACAGCCATATGAGAAGCTTCTATCCTTAGGCTACTTTCACACAAGCGGCAGGACGGATCCGACAGGCTGTTCACCCTGTCGGATCCGTCCTGCCACTATTTCGCCAGACCGCCGCTCCCTCCCCTTTTACTATAATGGGGACGGGAGCGGAGCTCCGGCGCAGCACGGCGAAAGGCCGCCGGACTAAAAGTACTGCATGTCCGACTTTTTAGTCCGGCGGCCTCTCACCGTGCACCGCCGTGCTGCACTGGAGCTCCGCCCCATCCCCATTATAGTCAATGGGGACGGAGTGGCGTCACGGTGAAATAGCGGCAGGACGGATCCGAAGGATAGAAGCTTCTCATATGGCTGTGTGGTGGCCGAAGGGTTGAGATTTGTAAGTTGCTTTTTTCCGGCATAGAGTTCCGTCCTAGGGGCTCAATACCAGAAAAGAACTGATCAGTTTTATCCTCATGCATTCTGAATGGAGAGCAATCCATTCAGGATGCATCAGGACGTCTTCAGTTCAGTCTTTTTGACTGATCAAGACGGAGATAATACCGCAGCATGCTACGGTTTTATCTCCGGCCAAAAAAACTGAAGACTTGCCGTCATTTTTTACCATAGGAATGTATTAGTGCTGGATCCGGCATTCAAAATACCAGAATGTGCAGACCGAAAAAAAAAAATCAAAAATTTGAAATGGATCCGCTTGTCCGTATGACAAACGGACAGACGGATCCGTTCTTGCAATGCATTTGTAAGACGGATCAGGATCCTGATCAGTCTTGAAATGCAATTAGTTGGCGTATACGTTTTGACGGATCCGGCAGGCAGTTCCGGGGACAGATTCCTCTGCCGCAAGCGTGAAAGTACCCTTACCTACCAACTTTTTGTTTTGTTATTATGTCTATATACCACTTTTTATGTATGAATTCAGGGAGCTTAAAATGAAATAATAATAATGACCCCAGTACTGTTAGATCACTGTGTGCATTATTACTGTAGGATGACATCACCACGCACATCTTCCCACTATTACATCACTGTGTGCAAACTCATGCACAGTGATATATCTTTGTTTTAAATATCTTTTTATTATAGTATGCAAAGAATAAAGACATTTTTGAACATCACATGTCGTTTGTTTGATGACAGAGTCTTGAAGATAAATTTGGGCATACTAGTATTTATAATCCAATGAAAAGGTACATGGGTATAAAGCTATCCTGCTGGTGGTCTGCGGCACACAGAGCCCAAGGACTGTGGATAGCTGTCATAGTGTTAACAGGTAATATTAATATTAAGTAACATTGAACCTTGAACAATATAAGTAAATTTCAGAATTATACATTGGTCCGAAACCTCCTTTTTTAGGCTGAAACCTTTTCTTTGTTTCGAGGTCCAGTTCTTGTTGCAGACATCGCGATCCTCTTGTATTTTTTACCGATCAGGCAGACAGTCTGTTGGTAGAGCGGGCAACACTTTTTCCCATGCATCCCAGATTTTGTGATAGTTAAAGCGTTTGCGAGTAGCAATATTGCTAAGCTCTTCCATACGGGAGACTTGATCTATTTTGTGGGTCCAGTGAGAGATTGGAGGGGTGTTGGTGTCTCTCCAGTAGAGGGGGATCATTGCCTTTGCGGTGACTACTAGGATAGCCCAGAGCTTTTTGTTGAATCGTAGTGGGAACCCTGATGATAGGCCTAGGAAAACGAGCTGTGGATTTAAAGGTGGGGCACCTGGACATATCTCGTTTATGATCTCCCCAACCCTTTCCCAGAATGGTTTTATGATGACGGTGCATTCCCACCAGATGTGCGCATAAGTCCCTACACCGGGGAGACATCTCCAGCATTGGTTGTGTAAAACCACCGGGGTCTTGTACTATCTGCTCAATAGTTTGTAATTGGTCTCTTGTAAGTTTATGCATCGGGAGGGGACACAGCTATCCTTATATACTTGGGATATTTGTGTAGAGGTGAGGGTCTGTCCTAGTTCTTGTTCCCATGCCTTGATATATGGGTGTTGTGAATTTAGGGGGAGCATTATCAATTCCTTATATATCTTCGAGATAAGCTTGGGAAACGGGGGAGCTCATAGAGTATAGCCGTGAGTTCTTGCGGTAGGAGGCCTAGTTTCATTAGCCCAGGGTTAGCTGATTATATGTTAATTGCGTCAGAGAAGTAGTAGGGAACTGATCTCGTAATGTTTGGAAGTCTGGTAATGTGCCATCATCCATTAAGATGTCTCCTATCTTCCTTGTGTTTAGGTTTCTTTGTAATGGTAGGCAAGAAGATGGTCTCCTAAGCCATTGATAGGAGAAGGTGATGACCAAAAGTGGGCAGCTTTGTATTGAGATTCCCATACCCGGAGTGCTGCCTTTGTGATAATGTTCAAGGTGGAGGGAGGTTGTTTGCCAATTTGAAGAAGTAAGGGAGCTTGAGTAAGTGGAAAGCCCGGCACCACTTCCTCTATAGGGACATACCATTTATTGGTGCCTTTCCAGTACCAATCCGCCACTCTAGCTAAATCAGTTGTCTGATAGAGCACCTCTACATCCGTAAGTCCTATTCCCCCAGAGCCCTTAGGTTTCGTTGGAGTTTTATGGTCTAGTCTATGATTAGATTTCCACCAAAGGAACTGTAAAAATCTCCTTCGGATCTTGACCAGAGAAGACGGCGGAAGGTGTATGGGCAGCGTTTGGAATAAGTAGAGGAATTTTGGTACTATCATCATTTTAAGTAGGTTCGCACGACCGAACCATGAGATATATGGGATCCTCCAACTGTCTTTAATCGATGAGACCTGCGACGACAGCATAGGGACATAGTTAAGAGAAAACCAACTCCCAGGATTGGCCGAGACATTGAGACCCAAGTATTTAATGGAAGTGGGCGCCCAGAGGAAAGGGGAGTTAGTGGCTGCTCAGAGCAGGTGATATTAAGTGCCGATGATTTTGTGGGGTTGATCTTAAAATTAGAGAGATTGTGGAAGTAACAGTAATATATCTTTGAGCATCATCATTGTACTGTGACATTACTATGTGCATTATGCTTGCACTATGATAGCACTGGATGCCTTAGCCCTCTACATTAGGGAGACCAATCTGAAGCTTTTCTGAACTTGCTGCTGAAAGTGGACATGGTGGAATGGGGCGCTGGTCCAAGTTTTGCCCCTGAGAAGATGTATGACTTATACCAGCTGTATATATACTGTAACGGGCAGGACGGTGGCTAGCTAGAGCTGGGGTCCTGGGTTCAAATCCGACTAAGGACAACATCTGCATGGAGTTTGTATGTTCTCCCCGTGTTTGCGTCGGTTTCCTCCGGGTTCTCCGGTTTCCTCCCACACTCCAAAGACATACTGATAGAGACCTTAGATTGTGAGCCCCACTGGGGACAGGTGGATGCTAATGTCTGTAAAGCGCTGCAGAATATGTCAGCGCTATATAAGTGCATAAAATAAATAAATATATAATTATACGGAGGACATCGATTGCCCTCACTTTGGGCATTTGTGTTATTCAAAAGAGCAAGAGGATTACCAAAAACAATTTAAGAGGATCAAGATGGTTTTTATTTAGAAGAAACAGAGACATCAAGACAGAAGAGTCGACAGGAAGATGAATCCTCGGAGGACGGTTCTTTGCAGCTTCTCTGCTGATTCATGACTGGCCAGATCTTCACTCAACACAAACTGTAAGAAATAAATAAGATGAAACACCACAATAATTTCAAGAGTCACTACTTGTGCCCTATAATATTGCCAGACATAGACAGCGCCCCCATAATATGACTAGACATAGTGCCCCCATAATATTGCTAGACATAGACAGTGCCCCCATAATATTACTAGACATAGACAGTTCCCCCATTATATTACTAGACATAGACAGTGCCACTATAATATTACTAGACATAGACAGTGCCCCCATAATATTACTAGACATAGACAGTGCCCCCATAATATTGCCAGGGATAGACAGTGCCTCCATAATATTACTAGACATAGACAGTGCCCCCATAATATTACTAGACATAGACAGTGCCCCCATAATATTGCCAGGGATAGACAGTGCCCCCATAATATTGCCAGGGATAGACAGTGCCCCCATAATATTACTAGACATAGACAGTGCCCCCATAATATTGCCAGGTAAAGACAGTGCCCCCATAATAGTACTAGACATAGTGCCCCCATAATTGAGTAAAAATAGTGCCCACATAATATTGCTAAGTATATAAAGTGCCCCTATAATATTACTAGACATAGACAGCGCCCCCATAATATTATTAGATTTAGGCAGCACCACCCTAGTATTTTGCTAGACCGTGCTCTCATAATATTATTAGATGTACCCCTATAATGTTTTTGCATATAGACAGTGCCCCCGTAATACTGCTAGATATAGATAGTACCCTCATAATGTTACTGTATATAGATATTGTCCCCATAATATTGCTAGATATAGATAGTGCCCTCATGTTTCTAGATATAGACAGTGCCCCACAATATTGTTAGACATAGACAGTGCCCCCATAATTTTGCTAGACATTGCCCCAATAACACATGGCCCCCATCGTCATGGCCCTAGTCATTTTTAGCCATAGTCATTGGCTTCATGACACTATCAGACATAATCAGTGTCCACATAACCTAGCTAAACAAAGTCAGTTCCCCCATAGCATTGCTAGTCCTACTCAGTGGCCTCATCACAATTGCAGACATAGTCAATGCCTCATTTACATCATTAGACATCGTTAGTGCCTCCATAACAATACTAGACAAAACCAGTGCCCTCTGACCATTATCCACCATGGTTAGTGCTCCCATAATATTTCAGGTCATAGTAACTGCCCACCCATTACACTGGCAGGCATAGTCAGTGCCCCAATAACATTGGCAGCCATAGTCACAGACTCTATGACAGTGTCAGACATAGTGCCTCCTTAAAATTCCTAGACAAAGCTAGTGCCAGCCATAGCCAGGTGCCTCATAGCATTGCCAGCCATAGCCAGGTGCCTCATAGCATTGCCAGCCATAGCCAGGTGCCTCATAGCATTGCCAGCCATAGCCAGGTGCCACATAGCATTGCCAGCCATAGCCAGGTGCCACATAGCATTGCCAGCCATAGCCAGGTGCCTCATAGCATTGCCAGCCATAGCCAGGTGCCTCATAGCATTGCCAGCCATAGCCAGGTGCCTCATGGCATTGCTAGCCATAGCCAGGTGCCTCATGGCACTGCTAGCCATAGCCAGGTGCCTCATGGCATTGCTAGCCATAGCCAGGTGCCTCATGGCATTGCCAGCCATAGCCAGGTGCCTCATCGCATTGCCAGTGACTGTCAGCGCCCCATTAGCATTGCCAGACACTGGCAGCACACTCATAACTAAGCCCCATAAAAGTGATAGCTTAATTTCCTCCATAATAGTGTCACCCCCAGTATCAGTGCAGACCACAGTGCGCCCATATTCTCAACTGCAGAGCCCCCAATACCAGCTACAGAGCCACCATAAAGCACCAGTTACTTACCCCTTACTATCAAGAGCAGCAGAGCAAAACCTGGTGCCATCCCCCTAAGGCTCTGGGGCTGCTTTCCTACTCCGCTGTGCAGTGTCAATCCGAGGTTTCCACGGGGAGGACTTCCTGATGGAAACATTGGTCATACACTTTTGTGAGATGCCACCGAGTGGCATCTGGCACCCACTGGCGCCAGTGTTATTCTACTTCATGCCCTGTCAGTATAATGGAAGCCTATGGGTCCATTTCATGTATGCACCGGGAGGGTTCCTGGTGTATATGATAAACATTACTTCATAATAGCATAACAGACCAGGGATGTTGAGTGTTTGGCCATAAAGTATCTGTGCTTACCTTCCTCTTCCTCTTCTAGTTGAGATTCTTGCATCATTGGCTCCTCTTGTATTTCTGGAAATTGCTGGTTCTCACTTTCTTGGGCCTCAGGCTCGGGTTCACTTTCTTGGACCTCAGGCTCGGGTTCACTTTCTTGGGTCTCAGGCTCGGGTTCATTTTCTTGGGACTCAGGCTCGGGTTCATTTTCTTGGGCCTCAGGCTCTGGTTCACTTTCTTGGGACTCAGGCTCGGGTTCACTTTCTTGGGTCTCAGGCTCTGGTTCATTTTCTTGGGCCTCAGGCTCGGGTTCACTTTCTTGGGCCTCAGGCTCGGGTTCACTTTCTTGGACCTCAGGCTCGGGTTCACTTTCTTGGGCCTCAGGCTCGGGTTCACTTTCTTGGGCCTCCGGCTCGGGTTCACTTTCTTGCATCTCAGGCTCGGGTTCACTTTCTTGGGTCTCAGGCTCGGGTTCATTTTCTTGGGACTCAGGCTCGGGTTCATTTTCTTGGGCCTCAGGCTCTGGTTCACTTTCTTGGGTCTCAGGCTCGGGTTCATTTTCTTGGGCCTCAGGCTCTGGTTCACTTTCTTGGGACTCAGGCTCGGGTTCACTTTCTTGGGCCTCAGGCTCGGGTTCACTTTCTTGGGCCTCAGGCTCGGGTTCACTTTCTTGGGCCTCAGGCTCACTTTCTTGGGCCTCAGGCTCGGGTTCACTTTCTTGGGCCTCAGGCTCGGGTTCACTTTCTTGGGCCGAGGGCTCGGGTTCACTTTCTTGGGCCTCAGGCTCGGGTTCACTTTCTTGCATCTCAGGCTCGGGTTCATGTTCTTGGGCCTCAGGCTCGGGTTCACTTTCTTGCACCTCAGGCTCGGGGACAACTTCTGCGACTGGCTCAGAGATATTGTAACACCAAATGACCCCGGGGATCCGTGAGTCAAAGCAGCATCCTCTCCTTAGACATTCCTGCTTGCTGATGCCCCCGAACCCACAGTTTGTCCTCTCACGTGGTGCTAAAGTGCACTGAGCTTCATCTTGAAAAACAAAATGGGATAATTATAGTCATAGGCCAATGCTCATGAGATAAATACATCAGTGTCAGTGAATAGAATTTTTTTTGCCAACATTCAGATGGTCGAAACCTTTGTCGTCTATGTCCAGCTCACGGGGCTGCAGTTGGTTACAATGTATCAGCTCTGAAAGGAGACTTGTGGTGCTCTGGATACATAACAGACTATGCGACCAGGGCTGGGTCAGCACAGGATTTCACCAATGAATGTCAACATGAACATGCCATTCAATGACAGCAAGCAGATATCTGGAACATAAAAAGAAGCTGGACAAATTATATCATTCTCAAAAATAAAGGTTCTCGCTGTGTGTCAGCAAGCAGAGATTTTGAAGTAGCTTCCCATCATGCAATCATTAAAGAGCACCTGACAGCAGGATCAACCCCATGAGAACATGAGGCATGATTAAAATGATACCTGTTTCGTGAAAATCGTTTATGGCACACCTGAGAAGAGAGGCTTTTATTTTTTTATTCAAATTAGGGCTTCAGTGCACCGAGGGCAGGGTTTATTTCCTCAGTGCACCTCAGCTCCTTAAACTTTCCAGTGCTCTGTAGACCTCTGTGCACAAATATAAGTATTTTTTTTCTCGGGAAGGCCACATCTGATTTTTCACAAGGCAGGTATCCTTTTAATGGACAGGATCAACCCTACTAGGCACCAAATAAGGTTGGTCATGCTGACAGGTGTCCTTAAGGCTTTATTTTAGTAAAATGGAGTACCCCTTTAAAGATTTACTCTTCTATTTGCAAATATAACAATGTTTCTTTTTTTATGTATCCATGTAAGTTTGTAAACAGTAAACAAAAAAAAAATGTAAATACAAGTGATATTAATGGCGTCAGAATAAACCCAAATTTCACAAAACTAAAAGCTGCATCAAAACTTGCTAATTTGCTTTCTATTCATTATAAACCTCTGGACATGGAAGAATTCCAAGCAAAAAACTAGCTCAACTTGATGGTAATTTGCCCAAATTACTGAAGGCAAGAGTGGGGGAGCAGGGTGGCGTACCTTCCACGGAGGCAGACCGTGTCACTGCTGTGTGACCAATGGGAAAGTGGGAGTCTAGTGCTGAACTGTTTTTTCTGTTCCCGACATAACAAAAAAACTGCATTTACAAGCAGCTGTTACTAGGGGGAGCTCAACGCAAAGAGATTTTCTTTCTCAGCTTCCAATGCAGTCAATGTTAACTGTATCATTTTCTATGCACTGAGCTCCGCCCAGTGGCGGCTGCAGGCAGTTTTCTAATACACTGTGTGAAGGGAAGGCTGAGATTTCTCGGTGTACTTTTGCCAGTTGTGTGGTGTAAATGCACTGAGAAATATGGCGTTCAGAACAAGCGCCACTTTTTCTGGTGACTTTTTCAATTACAATTTTGTTTTATCAAAATTTATTTATCTAAATTCCCCATTAAAAGTGTCCTGACTGACCCAGGAAGAAGTACAACAGCGACTTAAAAAGATTCAAATAGACAAATCGCCAGGACCAGATGGCATACACCCCCGTATCCTAAGAGAATTAAGTAATGTCATAGCCAGACCCTTATTTCTGATATTTACAGACTCTATACTGACAGGGAATGTTCCACAGGATTGGCGCATAGCAAATGTGGTGCCAATATTCAAAAAGGGTCCAAAAACAGAGCCTGGAAACTATTGGCCGGTAAGTTTAACATCTGTTGTGGGTAAACTGTTTGAAGGTTTTCTGAGAGATTCTATCTTAGAGCATCTCAACGGAAATAAGCAAATAACGCCATATCAGCATGGCTTCGTGAGGGATCGGTCATGCCGAACTAATTTAATCAGTTTCTATGAGGAGGTAAGTTCTAGACTTGACAGCGGCGAATCAATGGATGTCGTATATCTGGACTTCTCCAAAGCATTTGACACTGTACCGCATAAAAGGTTAGTATATAAAATGAGAATGCTCGGACTGGGAGAAAACGTCTGTAAGTGGGTAAGTAACTGGCTCAGTGATAGAAAACAGAGGGTGGTTATTAACGGTACACACTCAGATTGGGTCACTGTCACTAGTGGGGTACCTCAGGGGTGAGTATTAGAGGGGTAACCGTTACTAGTGGAGTACCTCAGGGGTCAGTACTGGGCCCTATTCTCTTCAATATCTTTTATTAATGATCTTGTAGAAGGCTTGCACAGTAAAGTATACATTTTTGCAGATGACACTAAAATGTGTAAAGTAATTAACACTGAAGAGGACAATATACTGTATATATATATATATATATACACACACACACTACAGAGGACAGTATACTGTATATATACTATAGAGGACAGTATACTACTACAGAGGGATCTGGATAGACTGGAGGCTTGGGCAGATAAGTGGCAGATGAGGTTTAACACTGACAAATGTAAGGTTATGCACATGGGAAGAAATAATGCAAGTCACCCGTACATACTAAATGATAAAACACTCGGTAACACTGACATGGAAAAGGATCTAGGAATTTTAATAAACAGGAAACTAAGCTGCAAAAAACAGTGTCAGGCAGCTGCTGCCAAGGCCAATAAGATAATGGGTGGCATCAAAAGGGGCATAGATGCCTGTGATGAGAACATAGTCCTACCACTTTACAAATCACTAGTCAGACCACACATGGAGGACTGTGTACAGTTCTGGGCTCCTGTGAACAATGTAGACATAGCAGAGCTGGAGAGGGTACAGAGGAGGGCAACTAAAGTAATAACTGGAATGGGGCAACTACAGTACCCTGAAAGATTATCAACATTAGGGTTATTTACTTTAGAAAAAAGACGACTGAGGGGAGATCTAATTACTATGTATAAATATATCAGGGGTCAGTACAGAGATCACTCCCATCATCTATTTATCCCCAGGACTGTGACTGTGACGAGGGGACATCCTCTGCGTCTGGAGGAAAGAAGGTTTGTACACAAACATAGAAGAGGAATCTTTACGGTAAGAGCAGTGAGACTATGGAGCTCTCTGCCTGAGGAGGTGGTGATGGTGAGTACAATAAAGGAATTCAAGAGGAGCCTGGATGTATTTCTGGAGTGTAATAATATTACAGGCTATAGCTACTAGAGAGGGGTCGTTGATCCAGGGAGTTATTCTGATTGCATGATTGGAGTCGGGAAGGAATTTGTTTTCCCCTAAAGTGAGGAAAATTGGCTTCTACCTCACAGGGTTTTTTTTTCCCTTCCTTCTGGACCAACTTGCAGGATAACAGGCCGAACTGGATGGACAAATGTATTTTTTCAGCCTTATGTACTATGTTACTATGTTACTGTGTTACCGTACTATGTTAATTAAGAAAACCAAAATTTATCGGAAATCGGAGGGGGGGGGGGGGAGGTTACACTTTGCATTCTGCGTACAGAGAAACTAGGCGGGGCAGGGGGGCCCATACAACATTTTGATATGGGGCCCTATGAGATCTGTGTGTGCCCCTGGTTGTCAGACCTCACTTTTCACAGATTCTACAGGGTCATTTGACATCTGAAGGACTCTCCTGGACGGAGCATGACTTGCAGGAGCAGGTTGTCGACAGTACTCCTACGCTCTACCGGAGCGAGTGAAGAAGAAGAATACGACATAGTCATGAAAGACATGATACTTACTTGGCGCAGGAACAGCTCCAATGCTCAGAAGCTGCAAGGAGAGGACGGTGAGGACCAGGAACGCGTGCAGAGACATTGTAGGCGGTGTGCAGACACTTCCAATAGCTTCTTATCCGCACCGCGCATTTATATACATCGGGGATGTTTGTAGTTGTAGTGAGAACTGTTTACTAAGGGAGCTGATATATTTCTAGATAATCCCCCTCTTAATTTGTCTTCCATGCACTTTGCAGACAGATTATTGTATTTGCTGTGACTGTTTATACATGGACAACATATGGACTAGCAGAAAGCAACACGTGAGACGCATAGAAGACATATGAGCCATTTACTGCAGACGGACAGCTAAAAAAAGCGTAAAAGTAATATCGAATAATAGCAGAGAAGACAATAAATTTGTTAATTTTGCAAGACATCAGATTCACAAGAGTTTTGTGAGACGGCTGACTTCTGAACTCCGTCTTAATGTGACGCACAATGCTGAATGCCCTTTCCACATCACAATTATAATTTGGCAGCACCAAAAACAACTTCACCAGCTGGCAGAGCTCTTTAAACCTCAACTGCCCTGTGCTCACAGGTTTTACCTTGGACAGCTTCCCCCAGAATTCATCTACTGGTAAACTTTTGCAGTTTGGCACCAGTCCCTCAAGATTTGTTGAGACGTAATCCAGGACTTCCAAGTGGAGCTGTTCTCTGGCATCTGCCTTGATCACATTTGGAAATCTCTCTGCCAAAATCAAAATCTGCTCTGGTTTCACCTCATCTTGGTTTTCCATATTAACCACTGACAGATTCTTCAAGACTTGGTCTCCCATTGGGAACTTCTCCAAGATTTTTTTAATGCTCCTGACATAGAATGCTCTGACATCTTTAAAGAACTGCTTTGTCTTGTAAGCAGGGCCGGCGCTACCATAGGGGCAAGGGGGGGTTAACTACCAGTAACTGCCCGCCCCCCCCCCCCCCCCCCAAATGCACATTTCTCCAGTCCAACTGACTCCAAACAGAAACAGGGCGGGCTAGTACACTGGCACTGGGATGGGTGAGATGGTGCCTGGGATGGATCCGATCCAGTTTAATCAACCAACCTACCAGTAACTGGTTGGTTGATTAAACTGGATCGGGATCCATCCCAGTCTGGTAGGTTGGTTGATTAAACTGGATCGCATCCATCCAAGGCACCATCTCACCCGTGCCAGTGTACTAGCCCTCCCTGGTTCTGTTTGGAGTCAGTTGGACTGGAGAAATGTTGCTTTGCCACTTGCATTTGTTTACAATACGGGACGTTAAAGTCAGCAAGTGTCATGTTGGGGGGGGGGGGGGGGGGGCGCTTATTGTTTTCCGCCCCAGGGTCCCATTTCACCTAGAACCGGCCCTGCTTGTAAGGAGGCATCTCTTGTCCTTCCTCACTTAGCAACTGCATCCTGGCCAGGTACCCAACAAATAGCTCTTCATCTGGAAGGTACATGTCAGTGTTGCTTACATCTATTTCCCGAATGTTCTCTCAATACCTTCGACTTAATAAATCTGCTTGCCATGTCAAGAGAGGCCGGACTAGGACTAAGAAAGGTAAGGGGAGGCCGACATGATAGGTTTTGGTAGGAAGGGCCAGGGCAGGAGTGAGTTAATAGTGGCGGGGAGAAGGTGTTTAGGGAGATAAGGGGGGGTGGGATTTAGGTGTTAAGAGGAGGTGGCCGGGGGAGAGCCGGCGCCATTTTGTGGAGGAAAGGAACTGAGAGGAGCTTACCAGCAAGATGTCCCACGCGGTTGAGGAGATGCTGCAGCAGCTGAGGGCGGCAGCGGATGCCAGGGGACTGGACTGGCTGCAGGAGCAGGTAGCCAGCCTGTTGCAGGGGGGGGCGGCGGGTACATCAAGCCCTCTGCCAAGCGCAACCCAGCCGCGGTGGGTACGGCCGCTGCCGTGCCTGAGAAAGCAATGAAACCCCCAGGGTCCGGCGCTGTGTCAGGAGCCCCTCCGGGGACCCTCCGCGCCGGGGGGCCAGTGTGCAGACTCCCTCCAGGTCCTCCCGGTGCGGGAGGAATCCAACGGTTTGGCGGGGCCCAGTGAGGGGCGGGGTGTCCAGTGCCCCGTCCTCTGCAGCATGCGCTTTGGCAGCAGGACCAGGTACTGCAGGCTCCCCCCTCTCGGTTGGGGGGGGGAGGGCTGCTCGGCGTGGAAGAGGCAGCGGCAGCAGCAGAGGACACGAGGCTGTGCACCAGGTGAGGGGGAGGGTGCACAGGCCTCAGCAGAGTGACGGACAGCACCTGGCTGGTCCTGCCCACGGGGAAGAGGAGGACGATTCAGGTTCGGTGCACAGAGCGCCCAGCGTGGAGGATGCTGGGATGCCTGGACCAAGCGGGAGGATGACGTCTGGAGTGGTCGTTCCGGTTCCTGCTGGAACGCAGCGTCAGGATTCCGGAATTTCAGCTGCGGGGTTCACAGCACCCCGGCAGCCAGGTGAGGCGGCATTGGGGGGCGTTTCTTGCGCTGGCTCAGGGTGCATGGCTGAGTGGTTTTGGCGGGGGGCAGAAGGAAATGATTGGGGGGTTGGGGCGTTTACTGTGCGGTTTAGCTGGTGTGGAGTCGGGAGGTGGTGTGTCGGGTGCAGCACCCCTGCAAGCATGGGGGATTGGGCCTGAAGGTAGTGGGGGGATGGGCAGTTTGGGTGTCGCGGTGGGGGGCTCGATGTCGGTGCAGACGCAGGCAGGCGGCGAGGATGACAGGCCACGATTGGATGATGCGGCGAGGGGGGAGGTGTACGTGTGTTTTGAGGGCCCCCTGGGTGCGCATTTGAAGCAGGAGGCCAGGGATAGGATATGGCAGGGAGAATATGTGGATATTTTTTCGCTTCTCCCTTTGGAGCGTTTTAATCTCGATTTAGGTAAACGGGACGGGGCAAAGAGGGAGGAGGAGGGAAAGCGGCGGTATAGGCTGATACCGCGCACGTTTGCGAACTGGCTGCAGGCGTTCGCCATTTTGGCAAGTGTGATCGGGGAGAAAGCGTCGGACAGCTGTTCGGCGCTTTTTTGTTATCTGGATGCTATAGGGGAGGCGTATAGGGTTTATGGGGGTTCTGGGTGGTTGAGATATGATGAGCAGTTTCGTCAGAGGAAAGCGGTCCGCCGTAGTATGCGGTGGGATCATAAAGACATAGGGTTATGGATGAAAGTGACAGCGCCTGTACGGTCCGGGCAGCCCTTTCGGGGGGAGCACGTGGGGGACTGGTCAATCAGGGTTTGCAACGGCAGCGGCCAAGGGCTTGTGCTTTCTCTTTAATGAAGGGAGTTGCAAGTTTGGGCCAAAGTGTAAAATCAAGCACGAGTGTTCTTCCTGCGGGGGTGGACACGGGGCCAGCCGTTGTTTCAGGGGAGCGAAGCAGAGGGGGGGCGAGGCTGGTGCAAAAGGGTCGGACGCCGGTACGGGTGGGCGTGATGGCGCGGTACCTAGATAGGTACCCAGACAGGGGAGCGGCGGAATTTTTGAGGAAAGGTTTCACGGACAGTTTCAGTATTCCGTCTCGCCCGGGGGAACAGGTGTTGGGGGTTAGGAAGAATCTGCGTTCGGCTTTGGAGCATGCGGAGGTGGTGTCTGAGAAAGTGGCTAAGGAGGTGGCGTTGGGTAGAATGGATGGGCCGTTTGCAGAGTTACCGCTGGTGGATTTGCGTGTTTCCCCTTTGGGGGTGGTGCCCAAGAAAGAGCCGAACAAGTTTCGGCTCATTCATCACTTATCCTTTCCAAAGGGGGCGTCGGTCAATGAAGGTATTGATCCTAAACTCTGTTCGGTGGTCTATACCTCCTTTGATGCGGCGGTAGGGCGGGTGCGTAAATTGGGGCCGGGGGCCTTATTGGCAAAGACGGACATTGAGGCGGCGTTCCGGTTGTTGCCCGTTAACCCGGATAGTTTACACTTTTTAGGTTGTTTCTGGGATGGTATTTTGTGGATAGGTGTCTGCCAATGGGGTGCTCTGTGTCTTGTGCATACTTTGAAACATTCAGTTCTTTCCTGGAATGGGTAGTGAAGGATGTGTCGGGGTGTGTGTCGCTTATACATTACCTTGACGATTTTTTAAGTTTAGGTACGGCAGATTCGCGAGTTTGTTCGTTGTTGTTGTCCACGTTACAGTCTGTTTTCGAGTCGTTTGGGGTGCCGTTGGCGGCAGGGAAGACGGTGGTGCCCACGACGGAGTTGAGTTTTCTGGGTATTGTTATTGATTCGGTTAGAATGGAGTGTCGGTTGCCGGTGGAAAAGGTTCAGGATCTGAGGATGGTGGTGGAGAACGCAGTGAGGTCACCCAAGATTCGCTTGCGGGACTTACAATCATTGTTGGGAAAGTTAAATTTCGCCTGTCGGATTATTCCGATGGGGCGCATTTTTTGCAGGAAGTTGGCGTCCGCTACTAGGGGGGTGGTTGCTCCGCATCATTTTATTCGGTTGGGTCGCGAGTTGAAGGAGGATTTGGCGGTTTGGGAGAGGTTTTTGAGGGATTTTAATGGTAGGGCATTGGTGTTGGGGGATGCGGTGGATAGTTTCGATTTTGATTTATATTCGGACGCTGCGGGGGGTGTGGGTTTTGGAGTGTTCTGTAAGGGCCAGTGGTGTGCGGGACAGCAGCCTGAGTCTTGGGTGTTGAGGGGTTGGGTTCGGAACGTGGCGTTGCTGGAGTTGTTTCCGATCGTGCTGGCGGTGGTGCTCTGGGGGGACAGGTTCAGCAATAGGAAGGTTTGTTTTCACTGCGACAACCTGGGGGTGGTGCAGGCGATCAATGGTTTGACGGCGTCGTCTCCCCCTGTGGTTAAGTTATTGCAGTATTTAGTGTTATGTTGTTTAGAGATTAACGCTTGGATTGTGGCAGTGCATGTGTCGGGTGTTGATAATGGAGTAGCTGACTCTCTTTCTCGTTTACAGTGGGAGCGTTTTCGGGAGCTGGCCCCGGAAGCAGAGACGGTCGGGCTGGTGTGTCACGAATTTCTTTGGGAGCTCTTGGAGGTACAGTAGCGGGGTTGTTGAGGGAGTCTTTGAGCGCGGGCACTTGGATGGCCTACGGTAAGGCATGGAGAGATTGGGAGCGGTGGTGCACTGAGTTGGGTATGGGCATTGATGAGGGTGAGATTCCGTTGGTATTATTCTTGGGGAACATGGCAGAGAATGGATGGTCGGTATCGCAGGTGAATCGGGTTATGGCGTTCGGGTTTAAATTACAGGGCCTCCCAGATGTTACGAAGACCTTCTTGGTAAGACAGGTATTGAGGGGATGTAGAAGGGGTAAGAAAGTGGCTGATCGTAGGCGGCCGGTTTCGTTCGCTTTATTGTTGCGGATTGGGGAACAGGTGGGTTTGATTTGTAGATCATTGAGTTAGGTGCGGTTGTTTATGTTGGCTTTTTCGTTGGCTTTTTTGGGGCTTTTCGTTTGGGTGAACTAGTGTGTCCCAGTGTTTGTAAGGCAGGAAGTTTGTGTGGGGGTGATGTGGATTTGTATGGTGATAGGGTTGTGGTGCGGATCCGCTTATCTAAAACGGATAGGGAGGGTAGAGGTTGTAGCGTGACACTGTTTGAGGTACCGGGGTGTGTGTTGTGTCCGGTGCGCTGCTTAAGAGAATACAGGGAGGGGGTGAGTTTTGAGGAGATGGGACCCTTGCTACGACACGAGGACGGGTCGTTTCTGTCACGTTTTCAGTTTGTAGCAGTGTTTAGAAAATGTTTGGGGGCATTAGGAATGGACTCTAGGGATTTTACGGGTCATTCCTTCAGGATTGGGGCGGCAACAGAGGCGGCCAGGTTGGGTTTGAGTGAGGAGGTGATTGAGAAGATAGGGAGGTGGTAATCTTTGTGCTTTAAATCTTATGTTCGTTTGGGTGGTTGGTGATTGGTGGAGCTGTTATTAATTCTCCTTTTGTTTGTGTTGCAGGTGCAGTTTTGGTGTGGATTCTTGGGCACTCTTTTGTTTTCTGGGGGGGGGGGGGGGGCGCTGTGGGCGGACGTGCGACCGGCAGCTTGGTTTCAGTAGGGATGGTGCGGTGTTACGGTGGCTTGGGTGTAGGGGTATGTTATGGGGGAGCGTGTTGAGGGAGGTGCACCGTTTTGCGAGGTTGGATCGAGTCCCCGATATATTAGTGTTGCATGTCGGGGGTAATGATTTGGGAGCCAGGCCTTGCAGGGAATTGATAAAGGATATAGAGTTCGACCTTTTGAGATTGTGGTCCATGTTTCCGGGTCTGGTAACGGTTTGGTCTGACATAGTGGCTCGTAAGACCTGGAGGGAGGCACGTTCGGTGGAGCGCATTAACAAGGCCAGAGTGAAGGTGAATAGGGCAATTGGGAGGTTTATGGCGCGCAATGGGGCAGTGGCGGTCAGGCATACTAATTTGGAGACGGGGAGTGGAGGATTTTGGAGAGCGGATGGTGTTCATTTGAATGCTGTGGGCATTGATTTGTGGGCCCTGGGTTTGCAGGGTGGAATCGAACGGGCTTTGCGTTTGTGGAGGAACGCGCAGGCTTGAGGGAAGTCTTTAGGGTTCAAGCTGCGCATCGTTGGCGGTGGGATATCCTAGAAGCTGGTGGTATAACACGGTATTGGAAATGGGAGGGCCTCAATGGTGGGGCTGGACTCTCATAGTTTCAGGCACTTGGTTGGTTCGGAGAGGCGTCCATCAGTTGGTGTCTCCGAGCTGGTGTTTTACGGCTGGAGGCAAGATGTAATTGCCATGTGGGCTCCTTATGGATGGTAAAATTTTGGGGCTTCTACGATCTCCCTCGTCAGGGGTCAATGCTAATGTTAATGTTATTGTTATTTATGGATGTATTTATTTTATTAATAAAACGGCTGCTGTGGCCGATTTAATCCAAGCAGAGTGTGTGGTGTCTTATTGGAATGGTATTGGGGGAGGAGAGGTGTGAGGTTTTGGGGGAGGCCCTGAGTAATTAGCCAATAACCTATTCATGCAGGAGCTCTTGTACGCTCTTATTCAACTTGAAGAGGATAATAGGTGCCTTATTTTGAAATATCAAATTGAATTTGTCAAAGCACTGTGTGACATTATGTAAAAAGCATGCATATAGTTTCATTTGGGGATCTTTCAGCCTTTTCAGAATATTAGATGACTTCAGATTCTCACTTTTTTATTCAAAATATGATAGAAAAGCTGGCCATTGGTGTAGCAGATGGTCCAAACCTTTTCCTAAAGAAAGCCAGAGTGTAGGACAATGCTTTTGTACTCTCTGCTGGGCAACATTGCAGAACTCTTGAAACTGTTTTAGGTCTTCTCTTCTCTTAGAACTTTTCTCAAAGTAGTAATAGATGTCAATGAGCAGTTCTTCAGGTGACATTGAAAGCTCCTTAGCCGCAGTTTTGGCACAAATGTTGACCAAATGTTGACAGCCAACACTGTAAATATGAGGGGCTTGTGCTTTCACTCTTGACAATACAGAGTTGTTTTTGCCAATCATAACATTGCAGTTATCACTGCTAAATCCTACACAATTAGACCATTCAAGGCCTTTGTCATGCATGGATGATGCAATGGAGTTGAATATATTTGCAGCTGTGGCATCATTGCACACTGGCATGTCTACAAACCCAACTGTTACCTTATCCTGTGTTTCCTTGTAGTTCCTGACTAAAATGGCACATTCCTTCTCACACAGTTTATGACACTAAACGGTGTAAAGTAATTAACACTGAAGAGGACAGTATACTACTACAGAGGGATCTGGATAGATTGGAGGCTTGGGCAGATAAGTGGCAGATGAGGTTTAACACTGACAAATGTAAGGTTAATTTTTATGCACATGGGAAGGAATAATGCAAGTCACCCGTACATACTAAATGGTAAAACACTGGGTAACACTGACATGGAAAAGGACCTAGGAATTTTAATAAACAGCAAACTAAGCTGTAGAAACCAGTGTCAGGCAGCTGCTGCCAAGGCCAATAAGATAATGGGTTGCATCAGAAGGGGCATAGATGCCTGTGATGAGAACATAGTCCTACCACTTTACAAATCGCTAGTCAGACCACACATGGAGGACTGTGTACAGTTCTGGGCTCCTGTGAACAAGGCAGACATAGCAGAGCTGGAGAGGGTCCAGAGGAGAGCAACTAAAGTAATAACTGGAATGGGGCAACTACAGTACCCTGAAAGATTATCAAAATTAGGATTATTTACTTTAGAAAAAAGATGACTGAGGGGAGATCTAATTACTATGTATAAATATATCAGGGGTCAGTACAGAGATCTCTCCCATCATCTATTTATCCCCAGGACTGTGACGAGGGGACATCCTCTGCGTCTGGAGGAAAGAAGGTTTGTACACAAACATAGAAGAGGATTCTTTACGGTAAGAGCAGTGAGACTATGGAGCTCTCTGCCTGAGGAGGTGGTGATGGTGAGGACAATAAAGGAATTCAAGAGGGGCCTGGATGTATTTCTGGAGTGTAATAGTATTACAGGCTATAGCTACTAGAGAGGGGTCGTTGATCCAGGGAGTTATTCTGATGCCTGATTGGAGTCGGGAAGGAATTTTTTATTCCCCTAAAGTGAGGAAAAATGTCTTCTACCTAACAGTTTTTTTTTGCCTTCCTCTGGATCAACTTGCAGGATGACAGGCCGAACTGGATGGACAAATGTCTTTTTTCGGCCTTATGTACTATGTTACTATGTTACTATGTTACTATGTTACATGATATCATTGCTTTCGTCAACCAAAATACTATATGGTCTTTTTTCTATCCTAATGAACTTGTACAGTTCCTCTGAACATTCAGGTTCCAGCGCCATGTTCACCATAGCTGCTGTCTTTGTTGATGAACAGGCATCGTTTTTTGCTATTTCTGAATCAGGAAACATTTTCCTGACTAGCTTGCCTGTGTGCTGCTCACACACCTGAAAGATGTCAAGTAGTGACCTTCTCTGTCAGACTTTGGTTTTCTGCTGAAAAGAAATACCTGAGCAGCCGTCCCTGTGCTTAGCCTTCCTAATATGCAGAAGTCCCTAAAAGAAATAAAAGCATAAGGTGTACCCTATTTATATTGTGTTATGTAATGGACTTTTTGGGGGTATTGAATTTTGTCGCAGTTTCACGGACGCACACAATTTTTAACCTGTGCATGTTGGGTATCTATTTACTCATCTTTTATATCCTGTAAAAACAATTGGTATTTTATTGTGCGTTGGGCGCTACATTTAACTTAAGTGCATTTTTCACTAACGTTTTGGGTTTGATAATACGTTGCGCTCATATCGTGCAACATACAAATTTGCGACTGACACTATTTTATTGTAAAGGGTCTTGGCTTTCAGAAAATATACAATGTTTTGGGGTTTGAACTAATTTTCAGGCCTAAAATGGATTATAACATGGGTGCAAAAAAGGAAAAAGAGTCCTTGGTAATTAACTGTAAAGTGTCACACATATTAAAGAGGACCTTTCACTAGTTTAAAAACTAAAAACTAACTATATCAGTAGGCAGAGCGGCGCCCAGGGGTCCCCCTGCACTTACTAGTGTGTCTGGGCGGCCGCTCATGCGCACAGGCTCAGCCTGATACGCGGTTGCGGACTGCTGGCATCGGCTTCTTCTTGCACTGCGCGCACGCGCCAAGAAGGGGACACTGCTACAGGTTGTCGGAAAGGTTTACTGCGAGTAAATAAACCTTTCCGGGATATATTGTTTGACATGCGGGCGTCAGGGAGCCGCTATCTAATAGCGGGAGACTCCCTGAACCTCCGGGAGACTTGAGATCCCTGGACAATCACTGGGGGGCAAAGTGGTCCAGGCCTCGTGGAGAACTTGAAGCTAGTAATGTGTACGAGCAGTGAGGATACATAACACTGACAACCCGCCGAGTGGTTGTCAACACCCTGCCCAAATGATAACTCCTAAAAGGGTTGTTCCATCCTAACCTTTAGGGCTTGTAGCCCTCCAACTGTTTCAAAACTACAACTCCCAGCATGCCTGGAGAGCCTAAAGCTATTAGGGCATGCTGGGAGTTGTAGTTTTGCAACAGCTGGAGGACCGCAGGTTGAGCATCCCTGCTTTATGGTATATATCGCTAGGAAATGCCACAAAATTTAGATAGGTGCGGGTCTCACTCCAGGAAGGGGTGCTCCTAGCCTTTCTGCTGCCTGAGGCGAAAATTGAAAACGGCGCCCAACCCCTCCAGCCCTACTATTTAAAGCATGCTGTGATACAGTTGACTACAGAGAGATATTGCCACAGCCACTGTCCCCACTTGTCTCTAGGTCTTGCCGTCTGAGGCAATCGCCTCACCTTGCCCCATTGGTGGTGCACCCCTGACTCCAGGACCCATACATACTGTATGCCATAAATGTAGAGATTGAGACTGAGACGGTGTCGGCCTTAAGGACAGAGCCCCATTTTTCACATCTGACGTGTGTTACCTTTATGTGGTGATATCTCTGGAATGTTTTTTCTCCTCCCAACAATTCCGATCTAGTTTTTTCTTCATGACACCTTGTCCATTGTTAGTGTTGTTAATGGTAAATTTTGGTAAGTAATAAATATTAGTTTTTATTTATGAAAATTTTGCAGAATTTGCAATTTTCAGCATCAGAATTTCTTTGCTCAAAGGGTCCATTCACACGCCCATAGTGTGTTTTGCGGATCCACAAAACACGGACACCGGCAATTTTGCGGACCGCACATCGCCAGCACTAATAGAATAGGCCTATTCTTGTCCGCAATTGCAGACAAGAATAGGACATGTTCTATTTTTTTCGGGAACGGAAGTGTGGGTCTGCAATTCCGTATCCGGGCAGCACAGCGTGCGGCCCCATAGAAATGAATAGGTCCGCAATTCCGTTCTGCAAAATGCGGAACGAAATTGCGGACGTGTGAATGGGGCCTTACAGAGGTTGTCCCGTGAAAAATATTCTGCAAGCCGGCACCTGGATCTGACTGCATGTAATTAAAATTTAGCATAGCCACTGGTAGACACTAGGCTTGAGCGAATTGGGTTCGGATAGCTCTATCCGAATTAATTTGAAAACTTCGTTTACGATATCTCCTCCGTAGAGCGATAAAATGTATGGGCTCCACCGAGGCCTTGAAAATCTTGCTGCAAATAACGCGAGATTAGCTTTGTCTCGTGTCTATGAAGTTACACCTCGGTTATGCGCGTATAAATTATATAAATTACTGTTTCAAAATCTCATTAACCGAGCCGAGCTCCAGTTCGGATTTTGAAATAGTAATGTATGCGCATAACAGAAGTGTAACTTCATAGACACGTGTGCGAAGCAAGTCTTGCGTTATTTGCATCAAGATTTTCAAGGCATCAGCGGAGTCCATACATTTTAGCGCACTACGGAGCAAGTATTGTAAACAAAGTTTTCAAATGAATCGGCTTCAGATAGAGCAATCCGAACCCGATTCGCTCAACGCTAGTAGACACACATGCCCAATTCTATCCTTCATCTGCCACCAGCCATATTTTCTGTTACAAGCTGTGACAGAAACTGGGAGAAAACTGCAACAGAAAGGACATCCCCACTGAGAACGGACACGCCCCCGAGCTGTGATAGGGAGAAAACTGCAGCAGAAAGAACATCCCCACTGAGAACGGACACGCCCCTGAGCTGTGATAGGGAGAGAGCTGCAGCGGAAAAGACAGACCCTGTGAGCTGTGATAGGGACAGAGCTGCAGAAGAAAAGACAGACCCGGTGAGCTGTGATAGGGACAGAGCTGCAGCGGAAAAGACAGACCCGGTGAGCTGTGATAGGGAGAGAGCTGCAGAAGAAAAGACAGACCCGGTGGGCTGTGATAGGGACAGAGCTGCAGAAGAAAAGACAGACCCGGTGGGCTGTGATAGGGACAGAGCTGCAGCGGAAAAGACAGACCCTGTGAGCTGTGATAGGGACAGAGCTGCAGAAGAAAAGACAGACCCGGTGAGCTGTGATAGGGACAGAGCTGCAGAAGAAAAGACAGACCCGGTGAGCTGTGATAGGGACAGAGCTGCAGAAGAAAAGACAGACCCGGTGAGCTGTGATAGAGACAGAGCTGCAACGGAAACGACAGACCCTATGAGCTGTGATAGGGACAGAGCTGCAGAAGAAAAGACAGACCCGGTGAGCTGTGATAGGGACAGAGCTGCAGCGGAAAAGACAGACCCTGTGAGCTGTGATAGGGACAGAGCTGCAGAAGAAAAGACAGACCCGGTGAGCTGTGATAGGGACAGAGCTGCAGAAGAAAAGACAGACCCGGTGAGCTGTGATAGGGACAGAGCTGCAGCGGAAAAGACAGACCCGGTGAGCTGTGATAGAGACAGAGCTGCAACGGAAACGACAGACCCTATGAGCTGTGATAGGGACAGAGCTGCAGAAGAAAAGACAGACCCGGTGAGCTGTGATAGGGACAGAGCTGCAGAAGAAAAGACAGACCCGGTGAGCTGGGATAGAGACAGAGCTGCAACTGAAAGGACACGTCTACTGAGCTGTTATAGAGAGACAGCTGCAGCAAAAGGACATGCTGCCATCATTTTTCAAACATTGTATTTATGTTTTTAGGGACATTGGAAAGCTTCTAAGTTTAGCAAGAATTTTTCAAGAAAAGTTACAAAAAGTCTGAAGCAGCTTTGAGGGGCCAATGTATTAGAAACCCCATACAAATCATTCCATATTAAAAAGCCACCAGCTTTTTAACCCTTGTGGTATTTCACAAAAATTAATGCAAAATAGGGGTAACATTTAAAAAATTTCATATTTGTTTGCAGAATTTCAATTCTAATCCATTTAATCTATCCCACGATCTGTGTGAGGGCTTTTTTTTGCAGGACATGCTGTCGTTTTTATTGCCGCTATTTTGGGGTTCATGTGGCTTTTTGATCACTTTTATTTCACTTTTGTGGCAGATGAGGTGATTAAAAATCACTTGTTTGCTCTGTCACCATATTCTGAGTCCCATAACCTTTTTATTTTCCCTTCCAGGTTGCTGTATGAAGGCTTGTACATGATCGTACATGCACATGATCGTATGTATTTTGCAGTCCGCAAAAAAAAAAACGGATGACATCCGTGTGCATTCCGTATTTTGCAGAACGGAACAGCTGACCCCTAATAGAACAGTCCTATCCTTGTCCGTAATGCGGACAATAATAGGACATGTTCTATTCTTTTACGGAATGGACATACGGAAACGGAATGCACACGGAGTAACTTCCGTTTTTTTTGCGGATCCATTGAAATGAATGGTTCCGCATACAGTCCGCAAAAAGAAAAGAAAATACGTTTGTGTGAATGAGCGCTAAGTAACATGATCAGGTCAGGTCATTATGAACACGACTATAGAAATTTTGTGCACTGTATTTAATTTTTTCCAATAATAGATAAGGACTAGATAAGGGGAAAAGGGACTTTTTTTATATTAATATTTTTATTTTGTTATTTTGCAAAAAAAGAAAAAGTATTTATTTTGAAAAAAAAAAAGTTTAATTTTTTTATGCCCCACTAGAGGGCTTGAACCTACAGTACAATGATCCTAAAGCAGGTAAAGTACATTCCAACACTTCTGTACTTTGTGGTGCTCAAAGTAATGCCTAACCTGGACATACAGTTATGTCAAGGTACAGGAAGGGGTTAAAAGGATTGTCCAGATGTCAGAAGATTACATATACGATGTTGGACGGATACATGGAATGTGTTGGAGGACCACACCTTGAGTTTAGGAGGAACACTTGTGACATGTTGAAGATCACACGCATGATGCCGTAGACACTTGTGAGAAGATCACATTGAAGGTGTTGGATGGACAATTTTAAGATATCACAAGATCACGTTTGAGATGTTGGAGAACCTTTACCAGACGTGAAATACCACAGTTTCAATAGTGATTCACCTTCCTCTGCAGTTCTTGGTCTTCATTTCTGGGCTGTCCTGCTCTGTAACACCAAAAAGCTTAATAGACACTTGTATCAAGGCAGCATCCTCTCCTAAAACATCCTGAGAGACCCATAGTCTATCACATCTCTTCCGGTAGAAACCTGCACTGGCCATTTCAATACAAAACCGAGTTAGCAGACCATAATAACACAAACCTACTTATCATAAAGCAATGTCCTCTCATATTCTCTGGTCTACACAGTTTTTTAGATGGTTACAGACATTTTTGAGTTGAGTCCTCTGGTCACCCACATGCACACTGAGATGATACAAAGGCCACCCTGCTTCTTCCTCCATCTACCCAGTCCTTATTCCTTACTTCCCTAATTACATCCCTGCACTTTACAGTGCCTTGAAAAAGTATTCATATCCCTTGAACTTTCCAAAATTTTTTCACCTTACACCCACAAACTTAAATGTATTTTATTGGGATGTTATGTGATAGACCAACACAAAGTAGCGAGTTTGTGTGGCGTGAAAAGAAAATGATACATGGTTTTCAAAATGTTTAATAAAAAAAAATCTGGATTGTGTGGTGTGCATTTGTATTCAGCCCCTGTGAGTCAGTACTTTGTAGAACCACCTTTCGCTGCAATTACAGCTGCACGACTCGTTTGGCGTATGTTTTGCACAGCTAGAGGCTGGAATTTTTGCCCATTCTTTGCAAAATAGCTCACGCTCAGTCAGATTGGACGGAGAGCGTCTGTGAACAGCAATTTTAAAGCCTTGCCACCGATTCTCAATGGGATTCAGGTCTGGACTTAGACTGGGTCATTCTAACACATGAAGATGCTTTGATCTAAACCAGGCATGCTCAACCTGCGGCCCTCCAGCTGTTGCAAAACTACAACTCCCATAATTCCCGGACAGCCTACATCTATCAGCCTACAGCAGGGCATGGTGGGAGTTGTAGTTTTACAACAGCTGGAGGGCGGCAGGTTGAGCATCCCTGATCTAAACCATTCCATTGTAGCTCTGGCTATATATTTAGGGTCGCTGTCCTGCTGGAAGGTGAACCTCCACCCCAGCCTCAAGTCTTTTGCAGACTCTACCAGGTTTTCCTCCAGGATTGGCCTGTATTTAGCTCCATCTATCTTCTCATCAACTCTGATCAGCTTCCCTGTCCCTGCTGTAGAAAAGCCTCCACACACCATGATGCTGCCACCATGTTTCATGATGGGAATGGTGTGTTCAGTGTGATGTCCACTGTTAGTTTTCTGTCCCACATAATATTTTGTATTTAGGCCAAAAAGTTCAACTTTGGTCTCATCTGATCAGAGCACCTTCCTCCACATGTTTGCTGTGTCCCTACATGGCTTTGACAAACTGCAAACGGAACTTCTTATGGCTTACTTTCAAAAATAGCTTTCTTCTTGCCACTCTTCCATAAAGGCCAGAATTGTGGAGTACACAAACTAATAGTTGTCCTGTGGACAGATTCTCCCATCTGAGCTGTGGATCTCGGCAGCTCCTCTAGAGTGACCATGGGCCGCTTGGCTGCTTCTCTATTTAGTGCTCTCCTTGCCTGGGCTGTCAGTTTAGGTGGACGGCCATGTCTTTGTAGGTTTGTAGTTGTGCCATACTCCTTCCATTTTTGGATGATGGATGGAACAGTGCGCCATGAGATGTTCGGAGCTTGGGATATTTTTTTATAACCTAACCCTGCTTTACACTTCTCCACAACTTTATCCTTGACCTGTCTGGTATGAAAACAAATTCACACCACACAGATTTGTATTTATTAAAAATGTTGAAAAATAATATATCATTTTCTTTTCACTTCATGCATACTGGCTACTTTGTGTTGGTCTATCACTTAAAATCCTCATAAAATAAATTTACGTTTGTGGGTGTAACATGAAAAAACCTAGAAAAGTTCAAGGGGTATGAAAACTTGTTTAGGGCACTGTATGTGTTTCATTGAAAAATCCTGCGAAGGAAGGCATTCCTGCACTGAGGAAAACATATCCACATAACAGCCCACATGAATAATGAAAGCTGGAGCTTAGGATCCCCATGCATTTCAATAGAAGGATCAGTAAGGCAAAGGAATAGCTTTTAACTGCAACAGATGGGAAAGCAGGGTGAGGTAAGTTACATGCAGTCACTTTCAGCTTCACCCAATAGTGAAATGTAGAAAGACCCCTCCCTCATATGTTAGTATCACTGTAACAGTAAAAGCCATTGTACTTACATAACACAGGATAAGTTTGCAGAAACCACAAGGAAATAAAGGTGAGGGTGGTACACCTAAAACCACATCCATGCAGTACACCTGCAACGTGCCCCCCCAGGGCCGATCGTGTCCCAGGTTTATAGGAATCCAGAGTGGTCTGGTGCCGCCCCTATAGTTTTCTGTGTGTGTCACGGTGCTCCTAGCTAAATACCTGCAAAAAAAAGTGAGCACATCCCAATGCTAGAAACACAAAGAAAAAAAAACACAATGCACCAGCACTCTGCAAACACAAATAACGTACAATAATGCCATAGTTATAGAAAATATTCTGATGCTAATGCTACGCTTATTTTGTAAATTTGAGATTTTTGGCAAATACATTTTGTACAAAATTATTTGGGCCCGTCTGCCGGCGTCAAGGTGATCTCTATAAGATGGGAACCTAACACTAAATACTACCTGTTATGTGCCTTAATGGCAACTATAAAATTCAGGGAGTGCAGGTTCCACATGCATGCTGGGTTCACTCTGCCTTTTTCCATTTTTTGTGCCATAATGGCCTCCATTAAATCCAGGGAATGCAGGTACCAACATGCATGCTGAGCCCACTCTGTAACTCTCCTGGTGCCTGACGTCTTCCAATGAGTGCAGGGAGAGCAGGCCACAGCTTTATACTTACATTAATTAAAATCAGCTTATGGGGAAGACAGGCTGGTCAGGAGTGCAAGACCAACAGGAGTCATTCACACCTCCAGCTCAGTACAACTGCAAGAAAAAAGGGGTTAGTCAGCACATCCCAATGCGCAGGTGCACGCATTCCCTGGATTTAATGGAGGCCATTATGGCACCAAAAATGGTAAATGGCAAAGTGGACCCAGCATGCATGTGGAATCTGCACTCCCTGAATTTTATGGTGGCCAATATGGCACATAACAGGTAGGATTTAGTGTTAGGACCCGTCTTATAGAGATCGCCTTGACGTTTGTAATTTTGTACAAAATGTATTTGCCAAGAATCTCAAATTTACAAAATAAGCATAGCATTAGCACCAGAATATTTTCTATAACTATGGCATTATTGTGCGTAATTTGTGTTTGCAGAGTGCTGTTGCATTGTGTCCCCCCCCCCCTCCGTGTTTCTAGCCATGGCGGAGTGCACCTGCGCATTGGGATGTGCTGACTGACCCCCTATTTTTTGCAGTTGTACTGATCTGGAGGTATGAATGACTCCTGTTGGTCTTGCACCACTGACCAGCCTGTCTGCCCCATAAGCTAATTTTAATTAATGTAAGTATAAAGCTGTAGCCTGCTCTTCCTGCACTCATTGGAAGCCATTTGGCACCAGGAGAAGTATAGAGTGGGCTCGTCATGCATGTTGGTATCTGTATCCCTGGATTTAATGGAGGCGTTATGGCACAAAAAATTGTAAAAGGCAGAGTGAACCCAGCATGCACGTGGAACCTGCACTCCCTGAATTTTATGGTAGCCGTTATGGCCCATAATAGGTAGTATTTAGTGTTAGGGTCCCGTTTTATAGAGATCGCCTTGACGTTTGGCAGACGGGCCCAAATAATTTTGTACAAAATGTATTTTCCAAGAATCTCAAATTTACTAAATAAGCATAGCAGTAGCATCTGAATATTTTCTATAATTATAATTATGTACTATTGTACTTTATTTGTGTTTGCAGAATGCTGTTGCATTGTGGTTTTTTTCTTCCTACCTGGATACCGTCGCTTCCCAGGGTTAGGCTCTGATGCAATAAAGGGTAGAATAATGGTGGAGGTGGAGAAATAGTTAAGTCCAGACTTTTATAAAGTTCAACTTCTTTGCTTGAATCAACTTGCATCTATACAAGAAGTGGTGTTTCTTTTGGTTTCAGCAGGTTTTGGCATAAACTGGCACTCAAACTTAAATATTCTGCTTTATCTCTCTGCTGTGCTACACTTAGCTTTAGTCTAGTCGCTGGAATTTAGGGCTTTACCTAAAACCACATCCATGCAGTACACCTAAATCCACATCCATGCAGTACACCTAAGATAACATCCATACAGTGCACATGCCACAAACCCCAGATGAGCGGGGCTGGGTGGAAGAGTCTGAGGGTCTGGACCTCCAAAGATGGGAATGAGAATGATGGTACTGGGAGAATGACCTGGAAAGTACATTGTGGGGAAAGAAGTATGCCAACTCTATCATCATCTCTATTGTCAGCTATGGGAGCTATGAGAAAAATGCAAGCCACCCTAAGAAATAGCAGCAAGGGAAGTGGTGTCAGATTGCTGAATCCAAGTTTCATGAGAGCCAGCTGGTTAAGATAATTAGAAAGAAAGAAGTCATGAATGTACGGGATTTTGTTGCACACTGACTCTGGATTCCAAAGCGCAAAGTTCAGAGAAGGAATAGAAGACATACAACAAATGTTGATTAGGTTCACAGGGTTTCTATGTGATATGAGAAGCAAGTTAAAATTATCAGAAGCAGGTGCACCAGGATTAGGAAAGATGTCCGCCGAAGTTAAAAGAAAAAGAATATCAAGAAACAGCAAATAGTTCAGTGATTTTTGAGAGTGTGTTTTGTGCTTAACACTGGGAAATGGTGGGTTAAGTTGATTTAGGAAGGTGAACGGTGCATATGAGCTGTGCTTGGGTGAGTGAAGGAGAGAGGGACAATGTGGAGAAAATACGATGGCGGTGTAATAGGGAGGTGATTGTGGATGAAAGAAGTACATAATAAAATGGAACACATCAGAAGGAAATGCTATGCACAAATAAACATGCTGGCCTAGTTGTATCATGAAAGTTACTAAGGATCAAACACTTTTACAAAAATTGCATCAGATCAGAGGATCTCAGAAATACTGTATGTACTATGAATGAATGGTTGAATATTCAGCGATGGCAGCAGATGTACAGCAAGCAGAGGGTTAATAGGATTGAAGATGAATATGTACCTGTATGATAAGAAGAGAAATGGCTGATAGGTCCATGCCATGTTTAACTGTAAGGGTACTTTCGCACTTGTGTTAGAGGATTCCGGCAGGCAGTTCCGTTGCTGGAACTGCCTGCCGGATCCGGAAATACGAATGCAAACGGATTGCATTTGTTTCCGGATCCGGATCCAGCTGACAAATGCGTTGAAATACAGGATCCATCTCTCCTGTGTCACATTTTTAAAGGTCTGCTCATGCACAGACCGGGAAACCGGATCCGGTTTTCTGGAACACTTGGTACAGGATTCGGCATTAATACATTTCAATGGAAATTAATGCCGGATCCGGCATTCCGGCAGGTGTTCCGGAATTTTGGCCGGAGAAATATCATAAGAGGAACTGAACTGAAGACATCCTGATGCATACTGAACGGAATGCTTTCTATTCAGAATGCATTAAGATAAAACTGAAGCGTTTTTTTCCGGTATTGAGCCCCTGTGACGGAACTCAATACCGGAAAACTTTAAAGTTAGTGTGAAAGTACCCTAAGATACTTTGCAACTTAGACCCTTCACCTAAGACGACCTCTGCCCACGTGCCAGCCCCAGCACTATGATGAGATGTATTGTATGGTATGTAGCATGTGATACATTTTACCTTATCTTGGTGTGCAAATGGCTGTCTGTATGTGGTTGTACTGGAATGTACTCTCCTATCAATCCTTAGTGGATATACCAGGGTGAGGTATTAT
Organism: Bufo bufo; assembly: GCF_905171765.1. Lineage (NCBI taxonomy): Eukaryota > Metazoa > Chordata > Amphibia > Anura > Bufonidae > Bufo > Bufo bufo. The sequence goes on along the minus strand of NC_053391.1, from coordinate 31,896,485 downwards.
AGGGTCATGTTAGGCAGTTTCAGAAAGGGGCCGCCCTCATCAGGGTGTACACTCCTTTAGCTTCAAGGTCTAACACTAGGGAACACCAGGGCAAGTGTTTCTCATGCCCTCGGTTCAGCCTGTGTGTACATTTTCTCTAGTTTACCCCATCGGGCCAGAATGTAATGTCTGACTGTACTGCTTAAAGGGGTTCTCTGGATTTTAATATTGATGACCTATCCTCACGATAGGTCATCAATATCAGATCAGCACCCCTGCTAATCAGCTGTATGAAGGGAAGTGTGCACGTGCCGCCTCCCGTCTCTCTTCCTGCTCGCTGCTGCTATGTCTGCATATTGTGATAAAATTACTGCTCCTCACAATTGCAGGTTTGACTGGCACATATGACCTTCCATGTTGTTCCCCTATAATGTATCTATAGCCTTATTGTAATTGATCAAAATAAATGTTATATTTTAGGTTTCCTGCTAGTCATATATACTGGTGAATATAAGAAACCTTGCAATATATCTTATCAGAGAAAACTGCCTTTTGCTCCCTCTAGCTGCTCATTCTTCACCCCCTTGAGCACCAGTAGATGTGCTTTTCATCCATCGGCGCTCCTCCTGCCCAAACTTTGGCAGTCTAATAGGCGGCTTAACATTTTGAGGCATTCAGGATGTCCTCATTTTCCTCCCAGGCATTTGTGTCTTCATCTCTCGCTCCGGTGTTGACTTCTCTGGTCATTTGATAGTTCTTCTCCTGAATGTGTTTACGCAGAGATTAGGTGTCACTTCCAAGAAGCCCATTTAGGTTTGATAGTTTTAGGCTAGAGTTAACGCCTGCAGTCAGATTCTGGTATTCTGTTCTGGCACAGCAACAGAATACTTGAATCACTGGATCCGGGATATGCTGCACCCCTACGACTGCATCCCATGATATTTCACCAGGTAAAAAGACGGTATTCATGCCGGAAACTCCACAGACTCTATTATAGTGAATGGAATCTGTCGAGTTTCTGGCATGAATACCGTCATTTTGCCAGGTGAGATATCATGGCATGCAGTGGTATTTTGTCTTTTTTTTCTTGCTAGAACCTCTGCCTCAGAAGTGAACCCAACTTAAGTCTAAGGCCTATTGCACACAAACGTATTTTCTTTCCGTGTCCATTCCATCTTTTTTGCGGACCATATGTGGAACTATTCATTTCAATGGGTCTGCAAAAAAAAAAAACGGAAGTTACTCCGTGTGCATTCCATTTCCGTATGTACGTTCCGCAAAAAAAATAGAACATGTCCTATTATTGTCCACATTACGGACAAGGATAGTACTGTTCTATTAGGGGCTAGCTGTTCCGTTACGCAAAATACGGAATGCACACGGACATCATCCGTATTTTTTGCAGATCTGTTTTTTGCGGACCGCAAAATACATGCGGTTGTGTACATGACCCCTAATGGAGAAGATAAAGCAGCGCAGGTAATTGCTAACGGAGGCGTGAGGTTGTCCATGTCCTCTACAAGGGCTAACTCTGCAGGCAATTATTGGGAATGAAATGCATGTTCCCAATAATTGCCTGTTTGTCATGGGAGGTGAGAATTGCATTTACATGCAGCCATCATCTCCTCTGTATAGGACCAGGAGGTCTCTACAGTAATCTCTCATCCCCATAGGGATTCATTCCTTCTTTACACAAGATGATCTACTACCCAGAAATTATGATGTGTCTGCATCAGCGACGCTTTCACGCAATCATCAGGTTATCGACAGTACCTTTACACAGGGCAATTATCAGGATTGAGCATTCATACGAACGTTCATTTCTGCTAATCAGACCAATAATCATACAGTGTCATGGGGCCAGTGGTGCAACTTCAATGGAGGCAGATGGCTATGGGGTCTGAGGGAGGAGGGCCCGATACTGAACAACTCCTTTATTTTCCGATATGAAAACTCTGCATTTTCAGACAACAGCCACTAGGGGGAGCTCAATGCAAACAGAATAATACAACTTTTTATTTTTAAATCAGATAATTTTTATAAAAATTTTAGTAAATTGCAAAAATACAGAGAGAGAAAATAGTCTGCACAATATACATACAACAGTCAATACAAATATTACCAAAGCATTACATGATCAGTCATAGAATTAATTCCACGAATACAATATGTAGCATCCAGCATAGTAGAAGACGTACATGAGATCAAGTAATATTGTTACACAATATCCATTGTACAAACCAAGTTTCCCACCCATTTCGGTTTATAACCAAAAGACCGTCCCTCCCTACCCAACTAAAACCCATTCCCCCCCACCCGAGCGATGGAACGGGTCCGACTTCCAAAATCGGTTACGTTATCAATACTTCAAAAGAATAGCCATTGGTGTACTTCTCTTATCTGTTTAACAGGCCATTTCACACCCATCTTATGTCATTCTAATCACCTCCAGACAGCACATATCCAAAGCTAAACAGAATAAAGGAGATAGAAAGCACAAAGAAACAAGGTCTTTGCTACTATCCACCACACCACACAATTAGGAAAGGAAACTAATTCGGGCACTGTATCCTAAATTTCTCCCAATTTTCCCATATTTTGTTAAACTTCGTTAAACATTGTCTTTAAATATATACACCTTTTTCTAAGCGCAGTATATCTGACATCCTATTGAGAAATTCTCTCCTAGACGGAGATTGGGGTCTAAGCCAATATCTGGCTATCAGTTTCCTAGCTTGAAATAACAAACGCTGTACTCCCAGACGATGATGGCGGTTTTTGATGTCCAATATCCCGACCACACATGCTCTTGGCCCAGGTGTAACCGTAATATTATATGAATCTTTTATAGAGGCCAGAACCGCGGTCCAGAAGCTCCGGAGCTCCGCACAATCCCAGAACATGTGTAACAAGGATGCAGGACTTATGCCGCATCTAGGACAATCCGCACCTGCCCGAACACCTATCCGGCATAAAAACTCTACCCGGTGTAGTAAAAACAGCTAGGACATACGTTGCCCCTCACAAACTGACAATTGCGGAGTCAGCGCTAGAAGCGAATTCCATTGCTCTTCTGAAATCGGCCCGACCTCATTTTCCCATTTAGATTTAACTGCTAAAACGTCTTGTTTCCGTGATTTCACATACAAGTTCCTGTAAGTAGACGATATCAGACCGCTCGATGAGCTGTTTGTAAGAAGTAACTGAAACAACGGGACCATAGTACATTTCAGCGATAAAGATTTAGCCTGTGTCTGAAAGGCATGCCGTAGTTGCAGAAATTGATAAAAGGCCGTGTGTGGGAGACAAATTCATTTCTTAACTGATTAAAGGACTTAAAAACATCAGCACTCTGTAGCTGACATAAATACCTCACTCCTTTGCGCTCCCAGGGTGAGAAGCCATCTAAATGGAATAATTCAGGCAGGTGCGGATTTTTCCATATAGGGTAAAATTGCGTAAACCCTTGTATTGATAGCAGCGCCCGACATTTCTGCCAGACCTTGTGTATCATGAAAAGTGTGGGATGTCCTTTCAGCTTGCCAACAAGTCCACTATTTTCCAATACAGCCACCGGAGAATTGTGACCAATAATGTGTGCCACCAGTCTGGCTGAGGCAATATCCCTAGGAGTCCTCCCCCATCCCCTCAACTGTTGTAATTGAGCCGAAATGTAGTAGAGCCATGCATGCGGGACTGAAAGCCCACCCTCCTCTTTCCCTCTCTGCAGAGTGTCTAGTCTAATCCGGGCTTTTTTATGGCGCCAAAACAGATCCCTAAATAACCTATCAATTTTTATAAATATCCTGCGAGGAATCCATACCGGGGAATTATGTAAGACATACATGAGTTTGGGCATGAGAATCATTTTAAGAAGATTACTCCTCCCAATTTCAGATAGCGGCAATTTGCACCAAGCCTTAATCTTAACCAACATTGTGATCAAAAGCGGCTCTATATTAAGTTTAATATAACTGTTAGGGTTTGCGGTAACTATTATCCCCAAATACTTGACCTGATGCGCAATCTGCAATGGACTAGACTGTGGGAGGAGAATCATAGCAGAATCATCTAACGGTAGGAGAGTGGACTTATCCCAGTTGATACGGAGACCAGACCTATCTCCAAACTCCCGTACAAGTGCCATGACAGGACCTAAGGACTGTTCCACATTACCCACATATATTAACATGTCATCAGCGTATAGGGACACCCTCTCCTCCCAGGTCCCACAGGGAAATCCTATGATCCTATCAGATGAGCGCAACAAGCAGGCAAGAGGCTCAATTGCGATAGCAAACTGAAGGGGGGATAATGGGCATCCCTGACGGGTTCCTCTTCCCAATCTAAACAACTCCGACGTACCCCCAATAGCCCGTATCCTAGCCGTGGGGCCGTTGTATAACAACTGAACCCAGGAGATAAAGGTCTTCCCAAACCCCATGACTCACAACACCTCCCAAAGATAACTCCATTCAACGCTTTCAAAGGCCTTAGCCGCGTCCAATGAAAGGATGGCTCGACCTCCGACAGACTCAACTCTTCGCTGGATATTAAGAAAAAGTCGTCTAAGATTTACCGAAGTAGATTTGTCAGGCATGAAACCCACCTGATCACTATGAATAATAGTGGAGATGAGGGACTGTAGACGATTCGCTAAAACTTTCACCAGGATCTTAATATCAGAGGTCAACAGTGAAATTGGTCTGTACAAGGCAGGGGATCTGGGATCCTTACCAGGTTTGGGCAGGACCACTACGATAGCCTCTTTCATAGAAGCAGGAAGGTTTCCTGATTGAAGGGAATCATTAAAAACCAACATTAGATGGGGCAATAGGACACTACTATATTTTTTTAAAAACTCTATCAGTAGTCCATCTATCCCCGGGGCTTTCTCATTTGGAAATTCTTGTAGCACCAATTCCAACTCAGTGAGTGTTAAAGGGCCATCTAGACATGCCACACTTTCCGCTGACAATCGCGGAATCTCAATCTCTGCAAGATAATTAGCTATATTGGTAGAATCCACCTCTAATTTAGTCCTATACAGGGATTCATAATAAGTGTGGAATACTGACAGAATCTCCTCATCTGTCGTGGCATGAGAACCATCTGTCCTCTGAATAGACAAGATTTTGGACGGTCCCTCCTGGGCTCTAATAACCCTTGCTAGTAGCTTACCGGAACTTTCCCCTGCCTCAAAGTACTTTTGTTTTAAAAAAAAACTGCGATTATCCGCCGTATGCAAGATATGCTGCTTCAACCCCGCCTGAGCTGCTATTGTAGTGTCCCACTAGGTAAATGTGGGCACTACACAAGGGTCAATTGGGCAACGTTGTTCTCCACCTCTTGGGGAACAGGGCCATTGTATTTTACCGTCACATTAAACCTGCAACACCCAGGGCACCTCACCTACCACCGGCCTGGTCCCTATACATTGAGAGTGCCCCAGAGGACTTCTGTGCCAGCCTCTCCATCACTGCTGTACGCCTGCCCAGGGTCTTCCTATAAACTGTGAGTAACCAAGAGCAACCCTCGATTGCCTAGTAACCGTGACCTCACCATCGCAATACCCTGCAGGGCTGCGTACTGCATATTTTGGCATCACGAACAGGATGCGATCATTCCTATGCCATTGTGGAATTTAAACTGTGTGCCGTTATTGTCCATAAAGTGATAAAGCCCTATATGTTTATTCGCAAAATTGCTGGGCCAAGAACTGTAAAAATCGCGGTGTGAAAATTGTATTGCTGTGGACTGTTTTGCAGCTTCTAAGTCACCGCTTGCTGTCAGTGAATGGACAGCGATATACTTAAAGATGGCCACCTAAACTGACTGAAATTATTGCTGTGTCATCTTTGTACTGTGTTGGCGGGAAAAATTGGCGCCTTCTGCTAGAAGAGCGGGAAAGACTGTATGTCCGCGCCACCGCCTTATCTGGGAATTTGCATGTCTGCTAAGACGGACTCCGCCTCCCCATGTTGGAGTACCTAGGGGGCGGCCTCCCGGAGCAGTGGGAGGTTTAGGGCGAGATAATGTGTGCCGCCCTGTTGCTCTCCAGAGAAGGATCGAGCATGCTGAAGAGTGAGGACTGCTCTGATTTAATGGCTGCACCTGCCGTCCAGATGATGGAAGCTACCATGTTGGAGCAGGAAGAAGCACCACCGGCCTATACTCCGGGACCGGAGAGGCCACCCTGCCTGCCACAGGGATCACAGCCCGAGCCGTACTTTAGCTCATGGAAGCCCGACCCAGTGCACAATGGTCTGCGCTTATGGCTGAGATATGAGATGCGGCCATACAAAAGACTACGCGCAAGAAGATCTACTTTGAAGAACTTGCCAAGACGGTCTATGAGCGCCACGCCAATACTCAACCCCGCCTGGAAAGGAGGATGGGGGTAGTGGTGGCCTTTGACAAGAGCCGGGGGTTCGGTTTTATCAAGGACTATTCCACCGGCCGGGACCTCTTTGTAAACCGGCGGTCTGTCAAGCGCAGCTACCTGCCGGAGCATCTACATAACCTCCGCGAAGGAGAAGAGGTGGAGTTTACCCCCGCCAAGGGCCTGAGAGGCCCATACCCCACGGCTGTAGCTCGTCCCAAGCAGGGACCTGAAGATTGGGAGGAGCCCGAAGAGCCTATAGGCCCGGAAAGTGAGCCAGAGCGCCTGAAGGAACCGGCGCATAACACCTATCAAGAGCGGGGTTCCTTCACCGGCCCCAATGTCTTTTGGCAACCCACAGTGCTAGAAAAATGGGTGAGCTCTTATCCCTCACCTCAGCTGCCTCGCCGGGAAAAGACTCAGAAAGAGAGGGAGAATCTGGAGAGATTCCATGCAGCACTTGATGCCCTGCGGAGGGAAAAAGATTCGGACTCAGCGCCAGAACCTGCCACGACCGTACCAGAAAGTCCGGATCCCGTACCTGAGCCTGCGGCAACAGCGGTGGATACCTGCAGCGGAGCAGCGCCTGAGAGACTGGAGGATCAAATCGCAAGGTTAGACATCCACCTTCATGGCCTGCGCCAACTAGTTGCATCCAGAGCGGCGCCAACGCCCCTGGATAAAGGAGATTCCCCAAAGAACTCAGATGTCCCTGAGCCTGTAGTCAGGATTCCTGTCCCTGCCAGCTGGGCAACCCCCATAGCTGCGCCCGCCGCTGCGGCACCAGAGAAACCCTGCTATACCAGGAGTTGGGTCCGTCGCTTGCAACCCGCGACACCCAAACCCATGGAGTCTCCTGAAGCGGTAACTCCTAGGCCCATGGGGCCTATACCAGTGACAGTCCCCTTTATACTACAACTACCTGTCAACACTATCTTGTGGGCCCAGCCAATCAAGGATCCCCGTTTCAGGCCAAGGCCCAGAGCAGAGCCAGGATGTACCACTGATGACCAGGATGGACTTGATACATACCTGTGAGTAGGCCTGCTAGGCCATGTTCTACTTTTGCTGATGGACCCAGATATGTGAACTCAGCTGTTTCAGGACAGGAGTCCTTTGTTTTGGCCACAAGAGCTGCTGCCAGTTAACCACGGCCCGGTGGTAGTTAAGAAACCACTAAGCGTACTAATGCTCTTCTGCCATACTGTTTACAGGACCTCCTGCCTGCTTCAAGTACTCAAGCCCAGTTGTGCCTGTTTGTTTTCCTTGCACTTTAACCCTTTTAACCCCCTTTTCAGGTTGAATAGGGGATATTGCAGCACTATTTTCATATGCCAGGACTTGCCAGGGAAATTAACCCTGAGATGTATTACTTTACTGAGAGAGTAGTGGATGCATGGAATAGCCTTCCTGCAGAAGTGGTAGCTGCAAATACAGTGGAGGAGTTTAAGCATGCATGGGATAGGCATAAGGCCATCCTTCATATAAGATAGGGCCGGGGGCTATCCACAGTATTTAGTATATTGGGCAGACTGGATGGGCCAAATGGTTCTTATCTGCCGACACATTCTATGTTTCTATGTTTCTATGTGGACTTTTTGTGCTGTGACTTTTATGTGCAATATTAAAACTTTTAAGAAATGTGCCCAGAGATGACCTCAACTCCTGAGGGCCTCTGAGATGCTGTTTTATGGGACTATTTTATTATTACTATGGAATATCCTGGGTATCCTTGATACGCTGTACCAGGTCAGCGCCCCTGTTCCCTATACTATCCTGAGTGAAGAGAACGACGCCCCTTTTCACCGAACTTGTTCCTTTGCAGCGGAACTGCCTGATATTTGTATTGCAATAGTAGATGTGTGTGCCTGCTTTGCATTTGATTTTTGTCTTACAGGTAGCAGTCTCCAGCTGGGCGGGCCCATTGTGTTGCGCCGAGGACAGGCAACGTCAAAGCAACGGGGTATGTAGTGTCCCACTAGGTAAATGTGGGCACTACACAAGAGTCAATTGGGCAACGTTGTTCTCCACCTCTTGTGGAACAGGACCATTGTATTTTATATGTCATTTTAATGTATATTCTCATGTTATTTAATGTTATCTCCAGTTCACCAGGCCTGTAGGAGTGTAATTCCTCCTCCCAGACAGTAGAGGGAGCTAGGGGGGGGGGGGCCCTAATATATATAGCCAGGTCTAGACCAGAGAGGGGGAGGTCAGTCAGAGTTGTGGTTCCCTGAAGTCAGTGTGCACCCTAGGCAGAGGGTAGCTGGGACCCAACCTCTGATATGCAGCTAGATAGCCCAGGCTTCGAGTTGCTACCAGGAGAAGAGCCTGCCTCCTGAGAAACAAGTTCCCATAACAGAGCAAAGCAGAGCCAGTATTCCAGCCAGACAAGAGAGCTGAAGGGCAGAAGGATTTTATATGAAAGCAAGGATATATACCTGAGGAAGTTTCCCCTAACCAAGGATAAAGCCAACAATAGGGCGTACGGGCCTTGGGATAAAGACAGACAGGATTTCTGAGGAAAAGTGCAGCCTGATCTGTAAGTATGTTAACCCTCTGAGTATCTTGCAAGAACATTGTGCCTGCCATTTGTATAAGCCTGCTTGTGACTGCTGCTGTCATATGGAACTGAACCAAAGACTGTAAATAGTTCATTGTTTCCAGTAAAAGGAAGTTTTGGTTCACCACAACATCGTGTTCCTCAATTATTCCTATTATAAATTGGTGTGCCACCGTTACCGGCACTGGCGTCACAAACTTAAAGGGATCTTGCCACTGGCACATTAAGGCCTCATGCACACGACCGTTGTGTGCATCCGCGGCCGTTGTTCCGTTTTCCGTTTTTTTTCGCAGACCCATTGACTTTCAATGGGTCCATGAAAAAATCGGAAAATGCACCGTTTGGCTTCTGCGTCCGTGATCAGTTTTTTCCAGTCCGTGAAAAAAATATGACTTGTCCTATTTTTTTCACGGACAACGGTTCACAGACCCATTCAAGTCAATGGGTCTATGAAAAATCACGGATACACACAAGATAGTCATCCGCGTCCGTGATCCGTGTCCGTGATCCATATCCGTTTTTCCTATCATTTTCAATGCAAACTTGACTTAGTTTTTTTTTTCACTTTTCATGTCCGTGGATCCCCAAAAAATCAAGGAAGACCCACGGAAGAAAAAAATGGTCACAGATCACGGAACAACGGAAATCCGTTTTGCGGACCGCAAAAAAAAAACGGTTGTGTGCATGAGGCCTTAACCTGCAACACCCAGGGCACCTCACCTACCACCGGCCTGGTCCCTATACATTGAGAATGCCCCAGAGGACTTCTGTGCCATCCTCTCCATCACTGCTGTACACCTGCCCAGGGTCTTCCTATAAACTGTGAGTAACCAAAAGCAACCCTCGATTGCCTAGTAACCATGACCTCACCATCGCAATACCCTGCAGGGCTGCGTACTGCACTATAAGGGGGTCCTCACTTGCCCTGTCAGGTGTATTTGCAAACCTTTCCTCCGCCTCCACTACTAAAGCTTGCAGCTTTTTTTGGGCTTCCCGAAATTTAGTTTTATGTCGACTAATTTTTTGAATGTAAAGGCCTCTAGCATACGCTTTGCAAGTATCCCACACCACACCCATAGCCGCCGACCCAAGATTTTGCACAAAGAACTCCTTCAATTCCTCCACCATACCATTCTCCCCATCTACCAGCTGTAACCAAATGCATTTCTACAAAAATCGGGGAATGGTCGGAAAGACTTCTAGGTAAGTATTTGATTTCCGCCACTAGCGACAGCACATCAGGCGAACCTATAGCTAAATCAATCTGGGACAGCGAATGGTGAGAGCTAGAGAAACATGAGAACTGACTCAAATTCGGGTTCCTCACCCGCCAAATGTCATGTAGGTCCAATTCCCGCAACACACTGGCAAAATTAGAGTCCCTACTTGCTCCCGACATCCCTCCCCTATCCAATGTTGCTGTCACGGCTGAGGATGGGGGAAATCCTCAGCCGTGCGTGCACGATGATGTTAAGGCTGTTTGGCCAGGAGAACAGGATAGGGAGCAGGTCACCTCCTAACAGCGTCCCTACCCTGACCCTAACTCCTAACTGCATGGGTCGACCTTAAAGGTAGGAGGACCCATGCGCAGGAACCTCGGATCCCTAACTCACCCTCCGTCCGGTCCCTGCGCTAGGAGTCAGGGTAAGACGACCTACTCCTCCTAGGCACGGAGGAGCAGGAGTCTCACTGGCCAAGCTGTTGGGAAAAAGGGGAACCAAAACAGACTAACGGAAATGGCAGGTGAACTAAGTAGTTCAACCAACCTGCCACAGCCTTGCTGACTGGATCCCTGAGAACACACAGAATCCAGAACCATTAGCTGCACAAACCAAACGAGGGAAGGACCCAACAGAACATCAGATGGACATCTCACACAACATGACATAAAACATAAAGTGACATTTTCTTTATGACCACAGGGGTGGCTCTCACAGGCAGATAATAACACAGGAGGCTGCTCCAGCAAGCATGGCTGAAACAACCCACTGAGCCATGCTAACAGCGAGGCTATATAGGCCAGGAAGCCACACCCACAGTCAGACACACCCAGTGCACACACACACTAGGAAGGAGGTTAACCCTTCCAACACCAGGGAAGGGAAACACACACTTAAAGGAGAAGTGTCCAAAACACGAGACACACTGTGGCTGTTGCCGCAGGCAACGACATGGGTGGCACTCATGTCCTGGGAGTCAGCCCGAAGGCCGGGACACTGCCACCACATGTACACAACGACTAAACGTTGCCACGGGCAACCACAGTGAGGGGCACATGTAAGTGCACACCACACATAACACAGAGTGCACACAAACATACCAAAGTGCATACAAACACGCACACAACTCCAAGGGAACCGCACACAAAGCTGTTGTCCGCGGCAACCGCACTTGAGGCTGACATAATGCCTCAAGCTGCGGTTGAAACTACAACCCACACCGCGGGCAACTGTATGCGGCTCCCAAGGAGTCACGGCCAAAACCGTAGCCGTGACAGTTGCAGAAGGACAAGTATTAAAATCTCCTACTATCGGTATAGGGCATTGGGGTAAATCCTCAACAGGTCTCATCATTTTCTTTATCACCTCACTGCTATAGGGAGGGGGAATGTATACTGCTACCAATATAAAGGACCAATGATAACAGGTACAGTGGAGACAAACATACCGTCCATTATCGTCTATGTGAGACGAATGACACATAAATGGCAGAGATTTATGCACTAGAACACTTACACCCCTAGAATGTGAAGAGAACATGGAATGAAATGCATGACCAATCCACGGCCTTTGTAAGACCGAGGTAGTGTTAGTAGATAAATGAGTCTCGGACAGACAGAATATAGCAGGGTGAAAGTATTGTAGCGCCATAAACATCGCCGTACGTTTAGTCGGTTCACCTAAATCCCTAACATTCCACCCTATTATCTTAAGACTATTCGCCATAATACCTCATAGTATAATTAATAGCCAAGCACACCTCAGCAGTCATACATGTTGCCTCCATACTCCTTGCATACCACAGAAGATCTCGGATCCCTCTACATCGCTCAGCACACCCATTCCCAGCCCCCAAAACTAACTCAAAAACAGAACAGCTTCCGGCAAGGATAGGATCCCTACCCTGAAAAACCCAACAAAACGAGCGAAAAAATTTCCCTACAGTCGGCCATATACAGTCAGGTCCATAAATATTGGGACATCAACACAATTCTAACATTTTTGGCTCTATACACCACCACAATGGATTTGAAATGAAACGAACAGCGATGTGCTTTAACTGCAGACTGTCAGCTTTAATTTGAGGGTATTTACATCCGAATCAGGTGAACGGTGCAGGAATTACAACAGTTTACATATGTGCCTCCCACTTGTTAAGGGACCAAAAGTAATGGGACATAATAATAATCATAAATCAAACTTTCACTTTTTAATACTTGGTTGCAAATCCTTTGCAGTCAATTACAGCCTGAAGTCTGGAACGCATAGACATCACCAGACACTGGGTTTCATCCCTGGTGATGCTCTGCCAGGCCTCTACTGCAACTGTCTTCAGTTCCTGCTTGTTCTTGGGGCATTTTCCCTTCAGTTTTGTCTTCAGAAAGTGAAATGCATGCTCAATCGGATTCAGGTCCGGTGATTGACTTGGCTATTGCATAACATTCCACTTCTTTCCCTTAAAAAACTCTTTGGTTGCTTTTGCAGTATGCTTTGGGTCATTGTCCATCTGCACTGTGAAGCGCCGTCCAATGAGTTCTGAAGCATTTGGCTGAATATTAGCAGATAATATTGCCCGAAACACTTCAGAATTCATCCTGCTGCTTTTGTCAGCAGTCACATCATCAATAAATACAAGAGAAGCAGTTCAATTGGCAGCCATACATGCCTACGCCATGACACTACCACCACCATGCTTCACTGATGAGGTGGTATGCTTAGGATCATGAGCAGTTCCTTTCCTTCTCCATACTCTTCTCTTCCCATCACTCTGGTACAAGTTGATCTTGGTCTCATCTGTCCATAGGATGTTGTTCCAGAACTGTGAAGGCTTTTTAGATGTCGTTTGGCAAACTCTAATCTGGCCTCCATGTTTTTGAGGCTCACCAATGGTTTACATCTTGTGGTGAACCCTCTGTATTCACTCTGGTGAAGTCTTCTCTTGATTGTTGACTTTGACACACATACACCTACCTCCTGGAGAGTGTTATTAATCTGGCCAACTGTTGTGAAGGGTGTTTTCTTCACCAGGAAAAGAATTCTTCGGCAATCCACCACTGTTGTTTTCCGTGGTCTTCCGGGTCTTTTGGTGTTGCTGAGCTCACCGGTGCGTTCCTTCTTTTTAAGAATGTTCCAAGCAGTTGTTTTGGCCAGGCCTAATGTTTTTGCTTTCTGTCTGATGGGTTTATTTAGTTTTTTCAGCCTAATGATGGCTTGCTTCACTGATGGTGACAGCTCTTTGGATCTCATCTTGAGAGTTGACAGCAACAGATTCCAAATGCAAATAACAGACTGGAAATGAACTCTGGACCTTTTATCTCCTCATTGTAATTGTGATCATGAGGGAATAACACAGACCTGGCCATGGAACAGCTGAGAAGCCAATTGTCCCATTACTTTTGGTCCCTTAATAAGTGGGAGGCACATATGCAAACTGTTGTAATTCCTGCACCGTTCACCTGATTTGGATGTAAATACCCTCAAATTAAAGCTGACAGTCTGCAGTTAAAGCACATCTTGTTCGTTTCATTTCAATTCTATTGTGGTGGTGTATAGAGCCAAAAATGTTAGAATTGTGTTGATGTCCCAATATTTATGGACCTGACTGTATATGGCGGGATAACTGCCACAGGAAAACCCGTGAAAGAATGCAAACATAGATCGGGTTACCTTTGCTGACCTGCCCACATGCAAGTGAATCTGCAGCGTAATGTGTATGATCCAAGTACAAAGACATATATAAATATCTTTAGGTGACACCCGCAACACACCAAAGTAACACATGGGTCTAAGGACCCTACATATAGAACACATATAACATAAACAAAAGACCATAAGAACAGTAGACAGAAATGAGGTACGTCCTATACGTAAAGCATTAACATGCATAACATATCAAACGTGTCCCTTAGTATATCCATCATATCTCACGTGATCCAACTCTGGGATAGACGGGACACTCATCCCACGGATGCCGAATTCTTCAGCGAAGGTTCATTGGTGTCAATCCACTGCGCTGCCTCTAGAGGAGTGTCAAAGAAGCAGACTTCTCCGTGCGCCACTACACGAAGCTTGGCTGGATAGAACATAGAGTATGGAATTCGTAGATTCCGAAGACGACGTTTCACATCCAGGAACTTGACTCTCTTCCGTTGGACCTCTGCGGACAAATCTGGAGAAATCGCAATTTTACTTCCATTGATCAGTAGCTCAGGGTGGTCTCTTGCTTTCTTAGGCCTCTTTCACACTTGCGTTGTTGGGATCCGGCATGCACTTCCGTTGCCGGAGGTGCCTGCCGGATCCGGAAAAACGCAAGTGTACTGAAAGCATTTGAAGACGGAACCGTCTTCCAAATGCTTTCAGTGTTACTATGGCACCCAGGACGCTATTAAGGTCCTGGTTGCCATAGTAGGAGCGGGGAGCGGGGGAGCAGTGTATTTACCGTCCGTGCGGCTCCTGGGGCGCTCCAGAATGACGTCAGAGCGCCCCATGCACATGGATGACGTGATCACATGGATCACGTGATCCATGCGCTTGGGGCGCCCTGACGTCACTCTGAAGCGCCCCGGGGAGCCGCACGGACGGTAAGTACACTGCTCCCCCGCTCCCCACTACACTTACCATGGCTGTCAGGACTTTAGCGTCCCGGCAGCCATGGTAACCACTCTGAAAAAGCTAAATGTCGGCTCCGGCAATGCGCCGAAACGACGTTTAGCTTAAGGCCGGATCCGGATCAATGCCTTCCAATGGGCATTAATTCCGGATCCGGCCTTGCGGCAAGTGTTCCGGATTTTTGGCCGGAGCAAAAAGCGCAGCATGCTGCGGTATTTTCTCCGGCCAACAAACGTTCCGTACCGGAACTGAAGACATCCTGATGCATCCTGAACGGATTACTCTCCATTCAGAATGCATTAGGATAATCCTGATCAGGATTCTTCCGGCATAGAGCCCCGACGACGGAACTCTATGCCGGAAGACAAGAACGCAGGTGTGAAAGAGCCCTTAAGTATAGCATCCCTGTCCCTGAAGTGTAGCAACTTCATTAAAACTGGGCGGGGTGGGGCCCTTGGTGGTGGAGCGCGGAATGGCACTCTGTACGCCCTTTCAATAGCAAACATCCTGGATAGCAAGTCCTTGCCAAATTTAATTGTAATCCAATCTTCAAAAAAGGATACTGGATCAGGACCTTCTGCCTTCTCAGGGACCCCCACCAACCGGAGGTTATTCCTCCTAGAACAATTCTCTAAATCATCTGTTTTTGACATCAACAGAGTTACATTGTGAATAATCCTGCCCAGATCTCTTTTAACAGGGGGCAATTGGTCCTCCACTGTACTCACTCTGGCTTCAACCTCAACCATCCTATCGGTGACTTTTTTGAGGTCTTGACGGAGAAAGGACATATTTTCTTGCAGGCTCCCCATGTTAGTAGTGAGAAGAGCAAGCGAGCTGTTACATTGCTGAACCGCCTTAAAGATATCCTTAGAAGTGGGCTCACCAGTATCATTATCAGGCTGTCCATGCTGGATATGCTGAGTACAGAACAATGCTAGGGGAACAGAAGCTGCAGCTCCAGCCATCTCCCCTGCCAGTAAGTTCTCATATTCAGGCCCCATTGCTGATGGCGCCGAGGTTTTCTGCCTCACAGATGTCTCCCCTGATGTAACAAAGGATGGAGCAGGCCCTTCAGAGGAAGGTATGATAGAGGCTGTGCGGGCGTATTTACCCAGACGGGCCGCCACATCCGCGGCCCGTACCTCCGATGCGGGGCCATCTTGTTTGACCGGCGTGGATGTTCCGGCCTCTCTCAGCTCCCTCTCCTTCTTGCCGGTGCGGGTCATAGTGCTCTTTACAGGATCCGCCCACTCTCCGGTGTCCCTCAGTGAAGCCCAGAGCAGCGGCGCTTACTGCAGATACAGGATTCTACAGGATAGCAGATGGCAGGTCAGGAGCTCCCCGCAAACATGTCCGCTCACATGCTCGACCAGGCCACGCCCCCCAATAATACAACTTTTAATTCAGTCATAATTCAGTATGAATACCTAGGGACTGAGCTCCCCCTAGTGGTGGCTGAATTTTTCTCAGTTTTCTGATGAATACATTGATAAATATGGAGTTCAGAATAAGTACCTGTTCCACTTTACTGATATAGAATTTGGATAAAGTGGGTGAGGCCGAGGGTGACTTTATTACAACTTTTTTAAATGGAAATTTTTCTTTTGAATAATTTAAAAAACAAAAACATAAATTCATCAGTAAATAAAAACAGTGCTAAACAAATGTCTTTGTGTTGCCATAACTTTCATTTTCTCTGGGGGTCAAGTTGACGTTTTCATTCTTACAATTTTGGGGTACATACACTTTTTGATCTTTTTATTCCGTTATGTGATCATTTTATAGTAAGAGTTGTTAGAAGTGCTGTAATCATGTGTAGCTTTTATTTTTTGTTTTTTACATAAAAAGCCTACTGTAAGAGAATAAAATTGCAATATTGTACGTGGAATTTGTTTTTTAAGAAAATTTATTTCCACAATTTTTTTTTTTTACACAAAGGCGACTTGGACATGTGATTATTTGATTACTTACATAATACACTTGCAATACTCTTGTATTGCAGTGTATTATGCTTCTGGCTGGGCCTAATAAGAGTAAAAGATAACAGACCTTCGGGGGCCTTTGTTAAATCTCCGGCTGCCCTGGCAACAAATCTACACCCTCCAATTGTGTTATGGTGCACTAATGGTATTAAACTGCCTGGATTGGACTGATGTAATCTAAGCTTTAAAACAAGATCAGCTGCGCTAGCCGCCATATAGCTGGAGACAAAACCTTTAGAGACCGAGTTGGGAGTGAGATCTGCAGGTAATAACATGTACAGTATCACAACAGATTACCTGCAGATCTCACTGCAGACCTGGTTTCTAAATATTTCTCTCCGGCCGTATGGTGGATAGATTCCTAGCTTTAAAACAAGACCTGACCATACCTCTTGCTGCTATACAGCCTGAGATATTCCAGGTCGAAGCAGCCCCCCCATCAGCCGGCTGTGATTTTAGCCATCCTAACAGAGCCTCCTATGCAGAACAAAATGTCTAACATGTGCATGTTATCAATATTTTTTGGTAATCTAATCACCTCTGTGCCTTAATATACCGTTTATTGATGCTACGACCCAGACATTTACCAGCGTCTGGATAACAGTGTAAAATTACTTGCAGCTAACACACATCACTAAATTCTCCATGTTACACTGGCCCCCGTCCAGGGGCGTTGCTAGACTAAAACATTCGTAGCCTGGCCCCCTGATGTTTAGTCTCAGGCTCCGAATGTACTGCCTGCCAGATAGATACAACTGTATTCCTGTTTTCAGGACGGCAATACAATTGAATCTAATGCACTGGAAGAGCTGAAGGACCTGTGATGACATCACAGTCATAGTCACAGTGATCAGTGCTGAAGGCAGTGGTTAAAAAGGACCTGCGATGATGTCACCATCAGGAAAGAACGTGCTCAGCAGTGAAGAGGAGAACTCCTGGGGAAGAGGCTGTGGTGAGGTCTGCTACATGAGGAGAGGTAAGTGAAGGGAGAGGCAGAGCAATGCTGGGAGTTGTGGTTATTTAACTGGGACTTTATGTTAGGGCTGAAAGTAGGGATGTTATTTACATGGGACTGTATGTTGGAGTGGGGTGGAGTGATGTTATTTACATGGGACTGAGTATTGGAGGGGGCTGAGGGAGTGATGTTATTTACATGGGACTGAATGTTGAGGGGGTAATGTTATTTATATGGGGCTCTACGGAAGAGAGAGGGAACTAGTGTTATTTACATGGGACTGTATGGTGGAGGGGCTGAGAAATTATAATTTCTGAGGACCCTAAAGGAAGGAATATAACTACAGGGGGCACTGCAGGGGACAGTATAAATACTGGGGGCACTTCAGGGCGAGCATTATAACAGTAGGGGCAGTATAAATACTGGGGGCACTTCAGGGTCGAGCATTGTAACAGTAGGGAGCGATATAAATACTGCGGGCACTACAAGGCAAGCATTATAACAGTAGGGGGCAATATAAATACCGGGGGAACTGTAGGGGCACTTTAAATCCAGGGGACATTAGGCGTTCTTATTACTACTTAGGGCTCTATAGAAGGGACTTATAGATCCACCATATTTCTACTAAGAGCACTATCCGGGCCTTATTACTACTGAGGGGTCTGTAGAGAGCTTTTTTTACCACTAGAGGGTATTATTAATACTGGAGGGCTCTTCTGATAATGGGGCATTCTTGGGGAGTATTATTACTGTTGGGGGCACTGTAGGGAGCAGTATTACTAATGAGGGCATTCTAGAAGGGAATTACGATTGGTAGGACTATGATGAGCACTATTACTATGGGGGGCACTGTAGGGGGCAGTATTACTAATGAGGGCATTCTAGAAGGGAATTACTATTGGTAGGACTATGATGAGCACTATTACTATGGGGGGCACTCATTTCTCTTTAGGATAGTATTTGGGGGTATTGGGGGGCACAGCGAGCAGCAGGATAACACTGTTGGGGCTCCAGGTTGGGGGATGTTCATAGATTCTGTCACAAGCAGCTGAAAGATATGTCCTACATGCAGGACTTTTGTTCTACGAAAATAGCAGAATCCCGAATGGACACCAAACAGACCTCGTTATAGTCAGTGGTATCTGTTTGGCTCCATTCGTGTCAGTTATATGCCGCCTCTGGCACTTCCATGGTGTGAACTCACCCTTAGAGCTCATTCAGATGGCCATGAGTGTTTTTCAGTCTGAAAATTGCGGATCCACAAAACACGGATACCGGCTCGTGTGCGTTCCGCATTTTGCGGAATGCACACTGTCAGCCCTATACAGATTTGACTATTCCATTCCGTGGCCCCACAAAAAATATAGAGCATGTCCTATTCTTATCCGCAGTGCGTGCGTGCCGTCTCCCCTCTCTCTTCCTGCTCGCTGCTGCTATGTCTATGGCGAGCAGGAAGAGAGAGGGGAGACGGCACGCACACTGCATGCGCCTTCCCTTCATACAGCTGATCATCTAATGTGTATGGGGGGAGGGGGCTTTCTGACTCTCTGACTACAGTAAAAAAGTCAGTAATCCATTAATGATATTTTAAAAATGTAATAAAAATTTAATATATATTTTTTTAAGTATACAAAAAACTAAATGCAATTAATTAATCTAAAATACATTTTTTATGGAGTATACTTTACAGAAAAAACCACACACATCTGACCATAACAACCGGGATAATTCATTTATTAGGGTAATCAGTGTAAAAAGGGAAAGGTGCAAAAAACAAAAGAAAAAAAAACAATGTCAGAAACTGCTGCTTCCTGTTCTCACACCACAAAAATTGTCATAAATTACACAGTAATTTGCATGTACCAGTGAAAGACATTTTTTATTAGCCCCTTTCACATATGTCTTTCTCTTTTCCGGTATTGAGATCCGGCAGAGGATCTGAATACCGGAGGAAAACTCTTCCGTTTTTTCTCGGACACAATAGAAAACGGATCCGCCCCCCATTGACTTACAATGGTTTTAATGCCGGATCCGTCTTGGCTATTGCAAAGATAATACAACCGGATCCGTTCATAACGAATGCAGCCGGTTGTATTATCGATAATGGATGCGTCTTCGCTGATCCCTGCCGGATCATGGAAAAACGCTAGTGGGAAAGTAGTCTTAGTGTGTGGAGGGGTTGTCCAGCCATTAGAATTTTGTTGAAAAATCAGAAAGGTTTAAAAACAAAATTGTGATATTCAATGATCTCCCACAGCTCCTGTTCCCACAGTTTCCAGTTCTCCACTGATCTCTTCTTGACACGCAGGAAATGACTGCTCAGCCAATCAACCGTTGCAGCAGTGACCAGTCACAGCCAGCGATTGGCTGAAAAGTCATTTCCTGTGTGTCGAAAGGGAACAGGAAGTGGGGACAGGAAGTATGGAAACAGGATCGGGGTGATCAGTGATTATCACATCTTTTTGTTCATTCTAACTCCTTCAAGGGCTTTAAGGGAACGTTTCTGTAGATGAGTATGTCTGGTATTATTATATTACCTTTACCTCTTATGTATTCTGCTATATTTATATATCAGACATGGTAGCAATGGTAGTAAGTAATACAGATATTAGACAGATGTAACTGGGGTGACTCCAGAGAGGTCCAACGCTGCTTGATAGGGTGGTGTTCATTGGGGGCGTTATGGACAGAGGCTCTTCTGCCATTCCTATGCCAACGTTTCCATATGGTGTGGTCTGGTTAGTGGTATTCACTGGGCCAGTAGTGGTCAAAGGCTTTTCTGCCATTCCTATGTTACCAGCATGTGAAGCATTCATCGTTCCTATCAAGATAACAACAGGAGAGAATAATGTCAGACATGACCCAAATCCTGACCCATCCTGACATGTGGTAAATCCAGTGACCCACTGCCGGTTTTCTTAGGGATACTGATAACAGTAAACCGGAGATAATCTAACCCTCGCCATTTGTCAGTCTACAACAGGGATGCACAACCTGCGGCCCGTGGCCCGCATGTGGCCCCCAGAGCCATGGTTTGCGGCCCCCGTCCTGCTGGGCAGAAACACAGTTGATCGTGCACAATTGCAGAGTTACAGCTCCTGCCCTTGCACTGTATCAGGAGCAGGATGGGTCCCCGGTTGTCAGAAACAGCGGGGGAGCCGAGGAGAAGGCATGAGCAGTGTAACAGCGCTTCCGCCTTCTCTTCAGATCGGTGAGAGGCGCACCGAGCAGTTTAGACCCGGCAATCACGTGATCACCGGGTGTCAGGGGCAGAGGAGTACAGACCCTCACCAGCTCTGCCCTGTACAAAGCCTCGCCAGGAGGCTGGTTTTCCCTGTAACTGGGGCTCCTTTGGATGCTCCAGTTACAGTGGAAATAGTGCAAAAAAAAAATGTGTGTCCCCATAGGTCTTTTATGGACCTTTTGGGGACAAATTATGTGGCAAATACTGTATATATAAAAAGTTTTAAAAAAAAATAAAAAAAATTAAAAACACAAAAATATATATATATTTAAAAAAAATAAGAAAAGTTTTGCAAAAAGATGTAAAGTAAAAGAAAACAATAAAACAAACAAATATATTTTAAAAATAAATAATAAAGTGATGATAAAAATACAAAATAAATAAAATACAAATATGTGTAAAATAAAAAGTCAGTGTCCCCCAAAGGTCTTTTTGTAGCAGAAATATTATTTAAAATATAAGTTACAAAAAAAGAAAAAATGGTAAAATATATAAAAGAAAAAAACACCCACACGAACCAAAACCATTACAATTATCACCCCATTCATGTAAAACTATACATATTGTATAATAAAACGATCCAACACATATAGGGAACTAATTATAATAATTTGCATATTTCAATAATAATGAGCTATAGTTTGAATAAAATGACTTTTTTTTACGGTTTCCCCTAATAAAACCAAAAAAATATTTTAAAAATCATGTCATAAAAAGCTGCAAAAGTTATTTTGGTAGTCCAACAAATAAAAAAGTTACAAGTGTTTGAACCATGTGCGCTAAATCACAAAAAAAGTGACTGGTCATTAAGGTCTTTTCAGGCCTGGTCATTAAAGGGTTAACCAACGAGTGCTTTCCCACCTAGTAAGGCCTCATACACAGGACCGTACCGTGGTCTGCAAAACACGGATACCAGCCATGTGTGTTCTGCATTTTGCGGAACGGAGTAACAGGAGTGCTGTCCTACGGCCCCTTCGAAGTGAATGGGTCTGCATCCAAACCACAAAAAATGTGGCTTAGATGCGGACTAAAGCATTGGCCGTGTGCGTGAGCCCTCAGGGAAAACGCTTACTGGTTATTGCAGGGCACCTACAGTATAACTGGGGTAAGAACCAGTGAGCGCCGTCCTCTGCAGTGAAGGAAAGGCTCATTGGCAGAAAGGAAACGTCGCCACTTAAAGGTGTCTCCCAGTAAAAATAATTTTTTAACAAGTTCCTGCAGCACGGTCTCTGAAATAGAAGATTCCTACTTTCCTGCTCCGCGCTGCTCTCGCTGTCTCCATCTTCCGCTCCCGGAGCACCTCTGCAGCAAATGACTGACTCAGCGGTGAAACGCTGCTTGTGTCCAGGGAGCAGGAGAGTATGAATCTTCTGTTTCAGGGCCATGCTGCGGGAACCTGTTAAAAATCTTTTTTTTACCGGGAAATCTCTACATTCCTATTACACTGCACGATATTCGGGAAGATTCCTGGAAACAAGTCTTCATAGGAACGCTCAATCCTGATGTCTGTCCGGTATAATCGTGCCGCTGACCAGCTGATAAACAGGGAATCGGCTGATTTGCATATTTTATCAGGATGAAAGATGTACGATAATCGTGAGCACATCTCACCGTGTAATCAGGAACGTGTTACCGATAATCAATAGAACTGAATGAAAAAGCATGATTGACGAGCACTGATTAACTTTTTTTTTTTTTTTTTGCGGCCCCTTAAAATAGAATGATGTGACAATGCGGCCCCTAGACCAAAAAAGGTTGTGCACCCCAGGGGTACAGGAGTCATGACACAAAAAGTCTAGTTCAAGAGTTAATGTAATGTTTCCATTTCTAGTACTTTCAGACCGGACAGAGGAGGGGGAGGCTGCTGCTGC
This sequence comes from Bufo bufo, assembly GCF_905171765.1. NCBI lineage: Eukaryota > Metazoa > Chordata > Amphibia > Anura > Bufonidae > Bufo > Bufo bufo. The sequence goes on along the minus strand of NC_053391.1, from coordinate 31,873,678 downwards.
GGCCAGCTGTCTTACAGCCAGATGCAGGAGGCACACGACTGATCTCCTGGGATGCAGAGAGATTTCTTCATATTTTTCTCAGTTTGTTTAGGTGAATCAATTTTGGGATACTTATTTATTTTTTATTTTTTTGTGAATTTATGTTTAGCGTCTCTGGAGGACCCAGCACCTCCATACATTATGCTCTTTGCCTAAAAAAAAGCCAGTTAGTATTTTAGGCAGGTGCTAGAACTTTTTGTCTATTATTTATGGAATATTTGTCCTTGCCCTGGCTCTTGTTCTGATTCCTGTCTAGATTTCCTTCCTGGGCACTGAAATCAAACATGTCTGATCTGTCGTCAGTGGAGAGTCCAGGACACTTGGTTGGTTCACAAGACGTTCATCGAACATGTATGGGCACCTCCTGTTCATTACTGACCCAACCTGCCAGACTCCTGATCTCATCTGCCAACTACATGGCATAAGTCCTGAGATCATATGACTATATGCTGCCAGCTCCCTGCCATGACAACTGATTCTTCTGCCTTTCTATTGACAGCTACCTGCTGTGACTGCTGGGGGCTGCCTGCTCACTAAAGCTATCTGCCATATCTATTGGGCTCACCTAATTGTATGCCACAACTAACTACAGAGCTAATCTGTTGTCTATTGGCAGGTACATTTACTGGGGTCATTCCACTGCAATGTGCCACCACACCTGCCCAGTACATTGACATGCCATCTACTGGGCTCAGCTACTTGTTTACTTCTAGCTACATGCCGCGTGTACTAGACTGCCTACCATCCCACCATGGTGGCATGGCTGTTGGGTTCCCACCTTCCGCGCAGCATGGCTAGAGGTCACCATGGCTGATTTGAAGGAAATGTAGACAGTAATGAGAAAATCTCTGTACCAGCCATGTGCCCGCTCCTGCTCCTCACTGTCCTGTGTCTGGCTGTAAGACAGCTGGCTGCAGCACCAGCCTCACTCCTCTGTGCTGTCCGAAAATGCCCGAAAAGGAAACATTACATTCATTCATAGACCCAGCCACATCTTCTTTCCCCTGCTGCCATCAAATAGCCAACAGATGTCTCCACCACAAGGTCCAGAGATATTCCTGTCCTTATCCAATCATTGGAGGACTGTGGACAGAAATAATCAGAGCCGAGTCTGCTTCCCTATCATTTACTTGTAATCCTCTATAACCAGCTGCCAACCTCCTTGTGACACTAATTATGGCATTTAACCTAGAAAATTATTCTCATAACATTGGGAGTGGCAGAAAGTGGGTGCAGTCATGGCACAAGGACATGATACTTTACAAAACGAGACTGTTACGGATGACTAAATAGTGTCCTATAGGAAAGAGCTCCCTCTGCTGGTTAGTATATCTCACTACACCAGGTGCTGATGGATCACCCTTAAAGGGGTTGTGTCACTTCAAGCAGGCTTTAGCTCAGGGATGGCCAACCTGCGGCCCTCCAGCTGTTGTAGCACTACAACTCCCAGCATGCCCAGACTGTCTACAACAGCCATGCTCAACCTGCGGCCTTCCAGCTGTTGCAAAACTACAACTCCCATCATTCCCGGACAGCCTACAGCTATCAGCCTACAGAAGGGCATGGTGGGAGTTGTAGTTTTACAACAGCTGGAGAACTGCAGGTTGGCCATCACTGCTTTAGCTGAATCATGCTGGAGGATGGCGGGACAAATCTCAAAATCGGTGGCAACAGGGGAAGCTAAACTTTGCAGGATGCATGGCACCAAGATCCCAAGCAAAAATGTAAACATGGAAAACTCATGTTTTTCGCCAGTCAAGAAATTAAAGGGGTCATCCAAGAATAGAAACACTTTCTTGCTTTCTTCCAGAGACAGCACCACCCCTGTCCGCAGGTTGTGTGCAGTACTGCAGCTCAGTCTCATTCACAGCTGGGCTGCACTAGCAGATACTGTATGACCCATGAGTGGCGCTGTTCCTGGAAGAAAGCAGCCATGCTTTAAACATTTAATGCCACCCTTTACCATTTCCTGGGTGTACAGATGTCGTCCTTTGGGTCCCAGTTTCGGTCGTTGTAGACGGCTGGGGAAAGTAACACCAAAAAGCTTCATTGATACTCGAGTCGAAGCAGCATCCTCTCTCCACACAGGTCTCCCTGGTTATGCCCTCTTGGCCGCAGTTTTTCCTCTCTTTCGGCTGCAAGGTGCACTGGGCATCAGCTTGAAAAATGTTACAATGAAAATATTACAATGTAGCAATTTCATCATTTCTGTATTTACTGTAGAGACAACGGAATAGGGGGGGGGGGGGGTGACGTAGTGAAACACCCGTACAGTACCCATGCAGTAAAGTATACTTACCCAACTGGGCCACAGAGAGGATGGTGAATGTGAGGACTGATAGCGCCCGCAGAGACATTGTTATACTGGTAACCTAAAAGAAAAATGCATCAAAAACGTAGGAAACTGGCGATCTACTGACAGACGCACATACAGCGAGCAGACCAGAGAGGTGTCACCTCTCCTCACAGGTCTGTTTTAGTACATTTTCCCTCTGATTAGCCATTAACCCTTTAAGGACGCAGCCAAGTTTAGTACTTAAAGGAGTATTGGTATTCCGGTCCAAAGGATAGGGGATAACTATCAGAGTCCTACTGCTGAGGTCCCCCCCATCATGAGGAAAAGTACCCTGTCCCCCGCGGAGCACCATGAAATGTAGAGAGCAGCAGGTCGAGCATGCTCACTGCCTTCCGTTCCAGAGACAGCGGAGTACAGAGCTGTTTCACTATTTCCGGAACTCCGATAGAAATGAACGGAACGGCAATTTGCACGTCCGGCTGCTCAGCTCATTTCAGTGCCCTTTGAGGGATACATGGGACCCATTCTTGTGATTGGTGAGGGTCCCACCAATCTAATAATTATCCCTTATCCCGTGGATAGAGAATCATTTTAAAAGTCAGAATACCCCTTTAAAGCCTGATTCACACGTCCATGTCCGTGCTTAAATCCATGAGAAGGTGGTCAGTGATGCCTTCGTGAAGATGTCCGTAATGGATCCGTGTTGTTGTCCATGTGTCATCATCCGTGTTTCCCTGACACTGCACAGCTGAAAAATATCTGTGAAACACGGATGAAACATGGGTGGCATCCGTGTTGCATCCGTGGCTTTCCCGGACCCATAGACTATAATGGACTTGATGGATCATTGAACACAAAAAACACAAAATAGAGCCATGCATCCGTGCTTAAAAAAAAAAAACGGACCCACGGACCGTGCTAGAACACTGATGTGTGAACGAGGCTTAATGCTCTGCAATTTTTAATTTTTCGTTCTCCACTTTACAAAATCCATAATTTTTTCCATTTTTCCATTGACATAGTCTTAAGGAGGGCTTGGTTTATGCGGGGAGATTTGTGTTTTTTAATAGTACCATTTTGAGGAACCTCTATTGTATTGTATAACTTTAAAAACATTTTTTTGGGGGGTGACAGTGTAAAAAACGTGATTCCACCAGTGTTTTTAGAGTTTTGTTTTTACAGCATTCACCGTAAAAATGTGCCCCTTTATCTTTATACTTTTCCAAAAATGAAAAAGCTCTTTAAAAAAAAAAATATATATATATATACAGTACAGACCAAAAGTTTGGACACACCTTCTCATTCAAAGAGTTTTCTTTATTTTCATGACTATGAAGTCATCAAAACTATGAATTAACACATGTGGAATTATATACATAACAAACAAGTGTGAAACAACTGAAAATATGGGGCTCGTGGAGAGAACATCATGGTTTGGGGTGGGTGGAGGGGCATCATTCATTGGAACCGGAGGAGGGGGCATCATAGTTTATGGCTGGTGGAGAGGGCATTATAGCCGGTGGAGGGGCATCAGAGTTTGGGGCTGGTAGAGGAGACTCCATGGTTCGAGGCTCATGGAAAGGGCATTATAGCTAGAGACTTGCAGAGGGGTCTTCATGCTTTGGAGCTGGTAGAGGAACTGGTAGAGGAGGCATTATGGTTTACAGCTGGGCATTATTGTTTGAGGTTTGTAAAGAGGTCATCAGAGTTTGGGTGTAGGGGGCATCGTGGTTTGGGGTGGGTGGAGGGGCATGATAGTTTGGGGTGGGTGGAGGAGGCATTATGGTTTGGGGCTGGTGGATGGGGCATCATGGTTTGGGGCTGGTGGAGGGGGCATCATAGCTTAATACTGGTGGAGGGGGCATCATGGTTTAGGGCAGCTGGAGGGGACATCATGGTTTAGGGCTGGTAAAGAAGACATCATGGTTTGAGTCTGGTGGAAGACATGGTTGGAGACTTGTGGAGGAGTCTTCATACTTTGTGGCTGGTGGAGAGGTCATCAAGGTTTGGGGCAGGTGGAGGGGGCATCATTGTTCAAGACTGGTGTAAAAGGCATTATGGTTGTGGGGGGGGGGGGTCATCATGCTTTGGGGCTAGGAGGAGTATCATGGTTTGGGATGGAGGGAGGGGCATCATTCATTGGAGCTGGTGGAGGGTGTATCATGATTTATGCTGGTGGAGAGTGAATTATGGTTTGAGGTTGGTGAAGAGGTCATCAGTGTGTGTGGCTGGTGGAGGAAGCATCATGGTGTGTGCTAGTGTAGGGGACATCCTGGTTTGATGCTTGTGGAGGAGGCATCATGGTTTGTGGCTGGTGGAGGTGACATCGTGGTTTAGGGCAGCTGGAGGGGGCATCATGGATTGGGGCTGGTGGAGACGTCATTGTTTGGGAAATGGTGGAGGTGGAAACACGGTTTGATGCTTTGCTGAGTCAGAGCGTGGGGACTCCTTGCAATTATTGATGTGACAATGCAATCTAGGGTGAATCAGAATATTTTACAATACAATATAAGAGCTGAGTCCATGACCTCAAGCTGAAGGTATGCTGAAATTGTCCCAAAGCAGACACATAAGTCAACTGAAGAATAGAGGGAAAAGAAGATGTGTCTTTTGCAATGGCCAAGTGACTGTCCTGACCTCAACCCTAGGGCTATACTGTGCACACAAAGCATCCTAAAAATGCTGATGAACTGATGCACATTTGATCAGAGGAATGGTCTAAAATTCCTCCCCAACATTGTGCAGATCTTATTTTCAGCTAGAGGAAACATTTGGTGGAGGTGACAGGAGTATTTAGCACCTGGTCCTCGGCTTCATCTAGGGTTATGTCATAGAAGAAGTCAGGACTAAAAGACAGAACTCTGGGCATTACAAGAAGGGCTGGTTTTAGGGGTAACAATCTGGATCCCCATTTCATTTCAGGGGGTCTTTGAAGACAGGAATCTCTAGAAAAATCTAAAACCACCAGTATTATTTAGGGGTGTATGGTGGTATTATTTGGGAATTGATTTGCATTATTATGTAGGTGCTATATTGCAGTATTATGTTGACTCTATAATGCAGTATTATGTGAGCTCTGAGTCTGTACGGAACATTTGTGTGGGCTCTATACAGAATGTGTATGTGGGCTCTATAAGGCAGTATTATATGGGCTCTATATGGCAGTATTATGTTGGCTTTATAAGGCAGTGTTATATGGGCTTAATATAGAAGAATTATATAGGCTGTATTATATGGGCTCTATATGGCAGTATTGTGTTGGCTTTATAAGGCAGCATTATATGGGCTTAATATAGAAGAATTATATAGGCAGTATTATATGGGCTCTATGCAGAATTGTTATGTGGGCTCTTTAAGGCAGTATTATATTGATTCTATGCAGAATTGTTATGTAGGCTCTATAAGGCAGTATTATATGGGCTATGGGCTCTATATGGCAATATTATGTTGGCCCTATAAGGCAGCGTTATATGCGTTCAATATAGCAGAATTATATAGGCAGTATTATATGGGCTCTATACAAAATTGTTATGTGGGCTCTTTAAGGCAGTATTATATGGGCTACTATGGGCTCTATATGGCAATATTATGTTGGCCCTATAAGGCAGCGTTATATGCGTTCAATATAGCAGAATTATATAGGCAGTATTATATGGGCTCTATACAAAATTGTTATGTGGGCTCTATGAGGCAGTATTATGTGGGCTCTATACAGAACTTTTATGTGGGCTGTATAAGGAAGAATTATATGGGCTCTATATGGCAGTATTATGTTGGCTTTACAAGGTAGCCTTATATGGGCTCAATATAGCAGAATTATTTGGGCACTATAAAGCAGTATTAAGTGGCTCTGTATAGAACTGCAGTATTATATGGGATCTATAAATGGCATCAATATGTGGTTTCTATAAGGGAGACTTACAGTATGTGGGCTCCATAAGGCAGTATTATGTGGGCTCTATATAGCAGCATTTTGTGGGCTCTGTATGGCAGTATAATGTGGGCTCTATATGGTAGTATTATGCAGTCTCTATATGGCAGTCATGTGGGATCTGTTATATGAGCTCTATATAGCAGCATTTTGTGGGCTCTATATGGCAGTATTATGTGGGCTATTTAAGAAAGTAATATTTGGATGATGCTTATTATTTGGTCAATGGCGATGTCATGATGCCTGTATTATCTTGGCACTACATGGCAGTATTATGTGGGCTATAATTATGTGAAAAACTGTCTTAAAATAGCAAGCTGGGGTTTAATTTGCTTGTCGACCAAGACCCCAGCTTTTCAATGTGTCCCTGAATACAAATATATATATATATATATATATATATATATATATATGAATATCAAAGAATAGAAAACATACCTCCAGCTCTCACAGGTGTTACTTCTTGGGTGTTCGTCTCAATTATGATGAGTTGATGCCCGAAACCAGATAAGATGATGTCTTCTTAATTTATGCCACTAGGATCCATCTGCCACCGGGTGAATATAATGGCAGAAATGAATACAGACAATATCTTATTAACGCTGGATGATGGCTATCCACGCCTTGCTGATTATTGCCAGTAAAACCTGTTTCCATTGAAACGCGTCCATATTACAACACAACGAGAGAGTTTGCAGAATTAATGATGGGTTTTAGAGCTCAGATAGATACTGGGTTGTTGAAGGAACCCGCAGCTGGCCTGCGGTGTCTATGGCCAACCGTGTCTGTGAAGGACACATGGAGGAAAGGGGGCGTTTGGTCTGGGGTCTGAATTAATTTAGGGGTCTGGTCCAACTGAATTAATTTAGGGAGCCGGGGTCTGAAATAATATTGGGGTCTAGTTTTGAGTCCGACATTATTTTTGGGTATGTTTTGCGGTCTAAAATTATTTTGGGGTGTGGTCTGATGGTCTGATTTAATTTTGAGGTCTGGTTCTGGGGACTGAATTTTTTCTACTCCGGTCTAGGGTCTGAAATAGTTTTGTTGGGTCTGTACTAATTTGGAGGTTATATTTTAAGGACTTTTTTTTTATTTGTAGTCTTGTCTGGGGTCTATTTAGTGGTTTGGTCTGATGTCTAAGTTAATTTTTAGTTTATTATATAAAAAGGACTGGGCACACCTTAAGGTATTGGGTCACTAAATTTATTTAATAGACTTACAGTACTATATTCTAATGTGTGGAATATATAATATACTAGATTATGATAAAATAAATAAACATATATCTGACAATTCTAAAGGGCGATCTCACAGCAGAGGTGATTGAGGTGATGTAACACCCATGGCTTGCAATAACTGGAGATTGCTCCTAAAAAAACATAGCACTGCAAATATTACAATCCATCCAGAGGCATACATACAACACTAAACTGATCAGTTAAAAGCGCTTGGTACTTGTAAATACACTAAAAAAATGTTTCAATCAATGCATTTTCACTTAAAATAGTGGCATAAGTCAATTATAGCAGCATACTTTGATTGTAGCAGCAATATTGGCAACAAAGTATCAAGATGACTCAAGTTCCTCCAAATGCTAGCAATAAAAGTTTCAAGACAACTCAAATTCCTCTAATTGTTCCGATGAACATTAAAAAGCTGGATCAAAAACAAAGTTTTCAGTATTATTCCCAATAGTCAGCAGTAACATATTGGGATGGCTATATCCTAAGCCGGACTTGTTGTAACAGTGGTGTATAAGTTGGCACAGTAGTGTACAATAGTAGGGGGCAGAGTCCCGCTATATTACTGACCTAGCGGCGTCCCGCTTTAGGTCAGTGTTAGAGCTTATAGCAATTCAACCGGCTTTTTGTGTTGAAACGGTCTTACCGGTGTTGGAAACTTCTGCCGCCCGATGTTGAAAGCTTCTGCCGTCCTGCGGACCTCTCTCCGGTCTCCTCCTTCAGTCCGGCAGGTAGTGTGTTCACCGCGTCGGTTAGTCACTGCATGTGAGCCCGCTTGTTTGGATCCGGACTCCATCGGACTGCCACCTTTCATGCAGAGTTTTTAAATCGGGTTTGACACTATTCCTTTGTTCGGTCGATGTGGTGCACTCACATATGCTTTGGGGGGGGTCTGACCAGACGCGTTTCGGGGGTTGAAATGTCCCCTTCCTCAGTGGTCATTGTAATATTTGCAGTGCTATGTTTTTTTAGGAGGAATCTCCAGTTATTGCAACCCATGGGTGTTACATCACCTCAATCACCTCTGCTGTCAGATATATATTTATTTATTTTATCATAATCTAGTATATTATATATTCCACACATTAGAATATTGTACTGTAAGTCTATTAAATAAATTTAGTGACCCAATACCTTAAGGTGTGCCCAGTCCTTTTTATATAATTTTCTAGGCTTCGCATCGGCAGTGGGGTGACACTGCGGGACTGTGGGCACCCTGTTTGGTGGACCAGCAACCCTGTGCATCCTACTAACATACGATATAAATTTTTAGTTTAGTTAATAAATTAGGGTATGTCGCCTGTATTCGTCTAAATTCCTTTTTGGGTCTGGTCTGGGGTTTGATGTCGCCTATGTTCTAACTATTACTTGGAGGTTGTAGCTATAGGGGGAAGACGTAGCAGCTGCACTTGGACCCTGGTTCCTTAAATGGCTGCTATACTGTAGGTTTTAAACGAGGACCCTGGATTTCTTGTGACACCTCTGGACATTTGGGCTCTCTCATGCATCGTGACTTGATTGCAACCACTTCTCCTCTATATACAGTATATGCTCCTGGAAAGCTAACGAGTACTACTAATGCAGTAACCCAGAGCAAGGGGGTATGTGGAAATGGTTTATTATTTCATGTCTTGTATTATTATGTATTGTACCCAGTATAACCAGGTGTGGATGGCACAGCCCTTGTAGCGGGTTAGGGGTGGGCTCAACTTTAAGTCAGTCTAGACTGGAGTTCAGAGAGGGAGGAAATTTTGACCTATATTCCCTCCTCTTAGGCCCAAAAAGCCACAGAGACTCAATAATCTGTGCATGATCTACAGAAGGAGAGGAGTAAGTTGAAAGAAACAACTAGAGATCTTAGAGTCTGTATGGTAACGTAACCTGCTACTAAAAGCTGGCAAGACTTTACTGCAGTGAGGGGAATACTGTTAAAGGGCTTCTGTCACCCCCCAAAACTTTAGGCATATTAAAATCCTTATTGTACGACTATTCCCTATATAGGGCTCTTACCTTGTTCTGTGGCTTCGTTTCATAAAAAATCTAGCTTTTAAAATATGCAAATGACTTCACTACCAGCAAGTAGGGCGGTTACTTGCTGGTAGCCGCCGCATCCTCCTTTTAAAAAAACGCCCCCTCCTCCTGTTGATTGACAGGGCCAGCGAGCGCTCTCCTCCTCCGGCTGGCCCTGTCTGCTTTTCAAATCTCGCGCCTGCGCCTTACGTGTCTTCATTCGGCGCAGGCGCTCTGAGAGAAGGACGCTCGCTTCTCCAGCACTCCCTTAGTGCGCCTGCACCGATGACGTCTTCTCTTTTGGGTTTAGAGGTGACGTCCTCCTCTCTGGCTCCTCAGGGGTATGCACCTGGAGGGGGTCATATCTCCATGATTCTCTCTCCCTATGAGCTGTGGAAGAGAAGGAAAGGGTTAAGTGCTTTGGGCTGGTGATGCCGTCCTGAAATGAGTTGGGTGTGGCGGGCATATTTATTTGTAGATCAGTTTGGATGTTGCTTGTAATCACTGTTCAGCTTCATGTATGCAGCATTGTCACATGTATAGATCATTTATGCTGTGCTGCCATATGGTACCTTCATGTGGTACTGTGCTGTCCTTCAAAAGCAGTGATTCTAGGGAGCAATCAACAGGGGAATAGCAAGGAGAAGTGGGTGCCCGGGGGCAGTGCCAACAAGACACTATGCCCAGGCTAGGATAAAGGGCTGGAGCAGTGAACTAGATCCTCTGTATTGCGGCATCTGATCCAACATGCCACGGTATAGCACCAGGAAGAACGGTTTGGACCCATGAATATAGAAACATATTTAATAGTAAAAAAAAAAAGATAAAATTTGTTAAAAGGTTTCTTGGGAGTCAAATATTCATGGTCTGTCCTCAGGATCGGTCACCAACATCCCCACCAATCGGCTGTTTGGAGAGGCCAAAGCACTCCAGTGCTCTTCCGAGGACAGTGACGTCCCATTCATTGGTCACATGACCTACGTCCAGCACAGTCCCGTTCAAGTGACTGAGGCTGAGCTGCAATACCCAGCCCGGCCACTATACAATGCACGGCGCTGTGCATGGGGAGGAGGCTGCAGTGCTCAATAAAGCGCCACACCCTCTTCAATCAGCTGATCGATTCCTAGCACGCCCACCAATTGCTCTATCCTGAGGATCCATCGTCAATATTATAGTGCCGGAGGACCCCTTTAAATAAAAAGTACATGTATAAAGCAAATATCACAAAATAAAGAAAATTATAAAAATAAAACATATTTTTTTTAAATAAATGGTTTTTATTGAATAAAAACATAAGCATATTAAATGTCCCCATAGTCGTAAGGACCCGTGCTATGACAGTATAAAGTTAACCGTTTAATGGCTTAAAAAAATGGAAAAAATAATTCTTATATGCTCCGACATAATACAAAAATCCTATGTCGGTTTATAAGAGAATGAGTCGCAGACTGCGGGTCCGCCATGAACGGGTTAGGCTAGTTCTGTAGGGAAATTTGGACATGTCTGTTAACCCTTCGGAGGACATTACACGGTGAAATGAAGAGGCAAGGTGGGAGAAGGGTGTGAAAAATATATACAAAATGGGCATCGCTAGGTTAAAAAATTCAGGGCCTGGGCCCCCGGATGTTTTGTTCCAGGCCCCGAATGTACTACCTTCTAATGAAAAAACAAGGGTGACTACTGGCCAGCAGGCACTGCAGGAGCTGAAGGACCTGTGATGACATCACAGTCAAGTGATCTGCGCTAAAGGCAGAGCTCAGTGGTAGAGAAGGATCTGCGATGATGTCACTGTCATGTGATCAGTGCCGGAGGGGGTGGAGCTCAGCTGTGAAGAGGAGAACTAGTGGAGAAGTCCCTGTGGTGACTTCTGTGACATGAGGAGAGGTAAGTAAAGGGAGAGATTCAGTGTGAGAGCCAGAGGAATGCTGGGAGTTGTAGTTCTCCTCTCTCACACCACCTCCCTGCTTGGTTGGGGAATGATGTTATCTATATGGGACTGTATGTTAGGGCTGAAGGGAGGGGTGTTATTTACATGGGACTGTATGTATGAGGAGCTAAGGGGAGTGGTGTTATTTACATTAGACTGTATGTTGGAGGAGCTGAGGAGAGTGGTATTATTTACATGGGACTGTATGTTGGAGGGGCTGAAGGCAGAGGAGAGATGTTATTTACATGGGACTGTATATTGGAGGGGCTGAAGGCAGAGGAGTAATGTTATTTACATGGGACTGTATGTTGGAGAGTCTGAAGACAGGGGAGTGATGTTATTTACATGGGACTGTATGTTGGAGCGTCTAAAGACAGGGGAGTGGTGTTATTTACATGGGATTGTTTGTTGGATGAGACTGAAGAGAGGAGAGTGATGGTATTTACATGGGACTGTATATTGGAGGGGCTAAAGGCAGGAGAGTGGTGGTATTTACATGGGACTGTATGTTGGAGGGGCTGAAGGCAGGGGAGTGATGTAATTTACATGGGACTGTATGTTGGAGGGGCTGAAGACAGAAGAGTGATGTTATTCACATCGGACTGTATATTGGAGGGGCTGAAGGCAGGGAAGTGATGTTATTTACATGGGACTGTATATTGAAGGGGCTAAAGGCAGGGCAGTGATGTTATTTATATGGGACTGTATGTTGGAGGAGCTAAAGGCAGGGGAGTGATGTTATTTACATGGGACTGTATGTTGGAGGGGCTGAAGGCAGAGGAGAGATGTTGTTATTTATATGGGACTGTATACTGGAGGGACTGAAGGCAGGGGAGTGATGATATTTACATGGGACTGTGTGTTGGATGAGGCTGAAGACAGAGGAGTGATGCTATTTACATGGGACTGTATACTGGAGGGGCTGAATGCAGGGGAGTGATGATATTTACATGGGACTGTGTGTTGTGTGAGGTTGAAGACAGGGAAGTGATGTCATTTACATGGGACTGTATATTGGATGGGCGTGATGTTATTTACATGGGACTGTATGTTGGAGGGGCTGAAGGCAAGGGAGTGATGTCATTTACATGGGACTGTATATTGGACGGGCGTGATGTTATTTACATGGGACTGCATGTTGGAGGGGCTGAAGGCAGGGGAGTGATGTCATTTACATGGGACTGTATGTTTGAGGGCCTGAAGACAGAAGAGTGATGTTAATTACATGGGACTGTATATAGGAGGGGCTGAAGGCAGGGGATGGATGTTATTTACATGGGACTATGTGTTGGATGAGGCTGAAGACAGAGGAGTGATGTTTTTACATGGGACTGTTTATTAGAGGGGCTGAAAGCAGGGGAGTGATGTTATTTATATGGGACTGTATGTTGGAGGGGCTGAAGACAGGGGAGTGATGTCATTTACATGGGACTGTATGTTGGAGGGGCTGAAGACAGGGGAGTGATGTTATTTATATGGGACTGCATGTTGGAGGAGCTGAAGGCAGGGGATGGATGTTATTTACATGGGACTGTATATTGGAGGGGCTGAAGGCAGGGAAGTGATGTTATTTACATGGGACTGTATATTGAAGGGGCTGAAGGCAGGGCAGTGATGTTATTTATATGGGACTGTATGTTGGAGGAGCTAAAGGCAGGGGAGTGATGTTATTTACATGGGACTGTATGTTGGAGGGGCTGAAGGCAGAGGAGAGATGTTGTTATTTATATGGGACTGTATACTGGAGGGACTGAAGGCAGGGGAGTGATGATATTTACATGGGACTGTGTGTTGGATGAGGCTGAAGACAGAGGAGTGATGCTATTTACATGGGACTGTATACTGGAGGGGCTGAAGGCAGGGGAGTGATGATATTTACATGGGACTGTGTGTTGTGTGAGGTTGAAGACAGGGAAGTGATGTCATTTACATGGGACTGTATATTGGATGGGCGTGATGTTATTTACATGGGACTGTATGTTGGAGGGGCTGAAGGCAGGGGAGTGATGTCATTTACATGGGACTGTATATTGGACGGGCGTGATGTTATTTACATGGGACTGCATGTTGGAGGGGCTGAAGGCAGGGGAGTGATGTCATTTACATGGGACTGTATGTTTGAGGGCCTGAAGACAGAAGAGTGATGTTAATTACATGGGACTGTATATAGGAGGGGCTGAAGGCAGGGGATGGATGTTATTTACATTGGACTATGTGTTGGATGAGGCTGAAGACAGGAGTGATGTTTTTACATGGGACTGTTTATTAGAGAGGCTGAATACAGGGGAGTGATGTTATTTATATGGGACTGTATGTTGGAGGGGCTGAAGACAGGGGAGTGATGTCATTTACATGGGACTGTATGTTGGAGGGGCTGAAGACAGGGGAGTGATGTTATTTACATGGGACTGTATGTTGGAGGAGCTGAAGGCAGGGGATGGATGTTATTTACATGGGACTGTATATTGGAAGGGCTGAAGGCAGGGGAGTGATGTTATTTACATGGGACTGTATGTTGCAGGGGCTGAAGGCAGGGGAATGACTTTATTTACATGGGACTGTATGTTGGAGGGGCTGAAGGCAGGGAAGTGATGTTATTTACATGGGATTGTATATTGGAGGGGCTGAAGGCAGGGGAGTGATGTTATTTACATGGGACTGTGTTTTGGATGAGGCTGAAGACAGGGGACTGATGTTATTTACATGGGACTGTATATTGGAGGGGCTGAAGGCAGGGGAGTGATTTTATTTACATGGGACTGAATGTTAGAGGGGCTGAAGGCAGGGGAGTGATGTCATTTACATGGGACTGTATGTTGGAGGGGCTGAAGGCAGGGGACTGATGTTATTTACATGGGACTGTATATTGGAGGGGCTAAAAAAACTTGAAAAAATAGCTGTGTGACAGCAGTTTAGGTAGCGCCCACCACACGGTGGTTTAGACAGGAGTGCACCCATGTAGCGGCCGATAAAACCAGGTACAGTGCAGATAAATGACATTTCAGGAGTTAAAATAATTTTAAAAATACTCACCTCATTCAATGCGCGGAGACAATGACTCCTCATTGGATGCAGCAGGACCTGCGCTCCCAGCGTGATGACATCACACAATCAAGTCAGGTCCTGCAGGACCCAGAGATGAGCGAGTGTTCCCGTGCATGAAAGTAGATGAGGTATGAAAAGAAAATGCTGGGGGCCACATTATTACTGCTGGAGGCCACTATGGAGGACATTATTACTGCTGGGGGTCTCTATAAAAGACATTATTACTGCTGGGGGTCCACTATGAAGGAGATTATTGCTGCTGGGGGCCATTATGGGGGACATTATTACTGCTGGGGGCCACTGTGGAGGAGATTATTACTGCTGGGGGCCACTATGAGGGAGAGTATTACTGCTTGGGGTTACTATGGGAGACATTATTGCTGCTGGGGGCCACTATGAGGGACAATATTACTGCTTGGGGTTACTATAAGGGATATCATTACTGCTAGGGGCCACTATGAGGGAGATGATTACTACTGGGGGCCACTATGAGGGAGATTATTACTCCTGGGGGCCATTATGAGGGACAATATTACTGCTGGTGGCCACTATAGGGGACATTATTACTGTTGGGGGCCACGAAGTGGGACATTATTGCTGCTGGGGGCCACTATGAGGGACATTATTACTGCTGGGGGCCACTATGAGGGACAATATTACTGCTAAGGGCCACTATGGGGGACATTAATAATGCTGGGGGCCACTATGAGGAACATTATTACGGCTGGGGGCCAGTATGAGGTAGATTATTACTGCTGGGGCCCACTATGGGGACATTATTACTGCTGGGGGACACTATAAGGGAAATTATTACTTCTGGGGGCCACTATGAGGGACATTATTAATGCTGGAGGCCACTAGGAGGGACATTACTACTGTTGGGGGCCACTTAGTGGGACATTATTGCTGCTGGGGGCCACTATGAGGGAGATTGTTACTCCTGGGGGCCACTATGAGGGACATTATTGCTGCTGGGGGCCACTATGGGGGGCATTATTACTGCTTGGGAACACTATGAGAGACAATATTACTGCTGGGGGCCACTGTGAGGGACATTATTAATGCTGGGGGCCACTATAAGGGACATTATTAATGCTGGGGGCCACTATGAGGGACATTATTACTTCTGGGGGCCACTATGAGGGACATTATTACTGCTGGGGGCCACTATGAGGTAGATTATTACTGCTGGGGGCCACTATGGGGGACATTATTAACGCTGGGGGCCACTATGAGGGAGATTGTTACAGCTGGGGGCCACTATGAGGGAGATTATTACTGCTAGGGGCCACTATGGGGGGCATTATTACTGCTGGGGGCCACTATGAGGGAGATTATTACTGCTGGGGGCCACTATGGGGGACATTATTACTGCTGGGAGCCACTAAGTGGGACATTTCTGCTGCTGGGGGCCACTATGAGGGACATTATTACTGCTGGGGGCCACTATGAGGTAGATTATTACTGCTGGGGGCCACTATGAGGGAGATTATTATTGCTGAGGGCCACTATGGGGGACATTATTACTGCTTGGGGCCACTATGAGGGACATTATTACTGCTGGGGGCCACTATGGGAGACATTATTACTGCTGGGGGCCACTATGAGGTAGATTATTACTGCTGGGGGCCACTATGAGAGACATAATTACTGCTGGGGGCCACTATGAGGTAAATTATTTCTGCTGGGGGCCACTATGAGGGACATTATTACTGCTTGGGGACACTATGAAGTACATTATTACTGCAGGGGGCCACTATGAGGGACATTAATGCTGGGGGCCACTATGGGGGACATTATTACTGTTCGGAGCCTCTAAGTGGGATATTATTGCTGTTGGGGGCCACTATGAAGTACATTATTATTGCTGGGGGCCATTATGAGGGACATTATTACTGCTGGGGGCCACTATGAGGGACATTATTACTGCTGGGGGCCATTATGAAGGACATTATTACTGCTGGGGGCCATTATGGGGAACATTATTAATGCTGGGGGCCACTATGAGGGACATTATTACGGCTTGGGGGCCACTATGAGGGAGATTATTACTACTGGGGGCCACTATGAGGGACAATATTACTGCTGGGGCCACTATGAGGGACATTATTACTGCTGGGGGCCCCTATGGGGGACATTATTAATGCTGAGGGCCACTATGAGGGGCATTATTACTGCTGGGGGCTATTATGAGGGACATTATTACTGCTGGGGGCCACTATGAGGGACATTATTACTGCTGGGGGCCACTATGAGAGACATTATTACTCCTGGGGGCCACTATGCGGTAGATTATTACTGCTGGGGGCCACTATGGGAGACATTATTGCTGCTGGGGGCCACTATGAGGGACATTATTACTGCTGGGGGCCACTATGGGGGACATTATTACTGCTGGGGGCCACTATGAGAGACATTATTACTGCTAAGGGTCCACTATGGGGACATCATTACTACTGGGGGCCACTATGTGGGACATTATTGCTGCTGGGGGCCACTATGAGGGACAATACTAATGCTGGGGACCACTATGAGGGACATTATTACGGCTTGGGGTTCACTATGGGGACATTACTACTACTGGGGGCCACTATGTGGGACATTATTGCTGCTGGGGGCCACTATGAGGGACAATATTACTGCTGGGGGCCACTATGAGGGACATTATTAATGCTGGGGGCCACTATGAGGGGCATTATTACTGCTGGGGGCCACTATGAGGGACATTATTACTGCTGGGGGCCACTATGAGAGACATTATTACTGCTGGGGGCCCCTATGAGGTAGATTATTACTGCTGGGGGCCACTATGAGGGAGATTATTACTGCTGGGGGCCACTATGGGGGACATTATTCCTGCTGGGGGCCACTATGAGCGACATTATTAATGCTGGGGGCCACTATGGGGGACATTATTACTGTTGGGGGCCTCTAAGTGGGATATTATTGCTGCTGGGGGCCACTATGAGGGACATTATTACTGCTGGGGGACACTATGAGGGACATTATCACTGCTAAGGGCCACTATGGGGGACAATATTAATGCTGGGGGCCACTTTCAGGGACGTTATTTCTGCTGGGGGCCACTATGAGGGACATTATTACTGCTAAGGGCCACTATGGGGGACATTATTAAAGCTGGGGGCCACTATGAAGGACATTATTACTGCTGGGGGCCACTATGAGGTAGATTATTACTGCTGGGGGCCACTATGGGGAACATTATTAATGCTGGGGGCCACTATGAGGGACATTATGACGGCTTGGGGCCACTATGAGGGAGATTATTACTGCTGGGGCCACTATGAGGGAGATTATTACTGCTGTGGGCCACTATAGGGGACATTATTACTGCTGGGGGCCACTATGAGGGACATTATTACTGCTGGTGGCCACTATGAGGGACATTATTACTGCTGGGGGCCACTGTGAGAGACATTATTACTGCTGGGGGCCACTATGAGGTAGATTATTACTGCTGGGGGCCACTATGGGGGACATTATTAATGCTGGGGGCCACTATGAAGGACATAATTATTGCTGGGGGCCACTATGAGGGAGATTATTACTACTGGGGGCTACTATGAGGGAGATTATTAATGCTGGGGGCCACTATGAAGGAGATTATTACTGCTGGGGGCCACTATGGGGACATTATTACTGCTGGGGGCTACTATGAGGGAGATTACTACTGCTAGGGGCCACTATGAGGTTGATTATTACTGCTGGGGGCCACTATGGGGAACATTATTAATGCTGGGGGCCACTATGAGGGACATTATTACAGCTTAGGGGCCACTATGAGGGAGATTATTACTGCTGGGGTCCACTATGGGGACATTATTACTACTGGGGGCCACTATGTGGGACATTATTTCTGCTGGGGGCCACAATGAGGGACATTATTAATGCTGGGGGCCACTGTGAGGAAAATTATTAGTGCTGGTGGCCACTGTGAGGGACATTATTACTGCTGGGGGCCACTATGAGGGAGATTATTACTGCTGGGGGCCACTATGGGGGACATTATTACTGCTGGGGGCACCTATGAGGGACATTATTACTGCTAGGGGACCACTATGAGGTAGATTATTACTGCAGGGGGCCACTATGGGGGACATTATTAATCTTGGGGGCCACTATGAGGGAGATTATTACTGCTTGGTGCCACTATGAGGGAGATCATTACAGCTGGGGGCCACTATGGGGGACATTATTACTGCTGGGGACACTATGAGGGAGATTATTGCTGCTGGGGGCCACTATGAGGGAGATTATTACTGCTGTGGGCCACTATGGGGGACATTATTACTGCTGGGGGCCACTATGGGGGACATTATTAACGCTGGGGGACATATGAGGGACATTTTTAATGCTGGGGGCCACTATGAGGGACATTATTGCTGCTGGGGGCCACTATGAGGGACATTATTACTGCTGGGGGCCACTATGAGAGACATTATGATTGCTGGGGGCCACTATGAGGTAGATTAATACTGCTGGGGGCCACTATGGGGGACATTATTAATGCTGGGGGCCACTATGAGGGACATTATTATTGCTGGGGGCCACTATGAGGGAGATTATTACTCCTGGGGGCCACTATGGGGGACATTATTAATGCTGGGGCCACTGTGAGGGACATTATTACTGCTGGTGGCCACTATGAGGGAGATTATTACTGCTGGGGGCCACTATGGGGACATTATTACTGCTGGGGGCCACTATGTGGGACATTATTGCTGCTGGGGGCCACTATGAGGGACATTATTACTGCTGGGGGACACTATGAGTGAGATTATTACTGCTGAGGGACACTATGAGGAAGATTATTACTGCTGGGGGCCACTATGGGGACATTATTACTGCTGGGGGCTACTATGTGGGACATTATTGCTGGTGGGGGCCACTATGAGGGACATTATTACTGCTGGGGGACACTATGAGTGAGATTATTACTGCTGGGGGCTACTATGGGGGACATTATTAATGCTGGGGGCCACTATGAAGGAGATTATTACTGCTGGGGGCCACTATGAGGACATTATTACTGCTGGGGGCTACTATGAGGGAGATTACTACTGCTAGGGGCCACTATGAGGTTGATTATTACTGCTGAGGGCCACTATGAGGGACATTATTACTGCTTAGGGGCCACTATGAGGGAGATTATTACTGCTGGGGTCCACTATGGGGACATTATTACTACTGGGGGCCACTATGTGGGACATTATTGCTGCTGGGGGCCACTATGAGGGACATTATTAATGCTGGGGGCCACTGTGAGGGAAATTATTAGTGCTGGGGGCCACTATGAGGGACATTATTACTGCTGGGGGCCACTATGAGGAAGATTATTACTGCTGCGGGCCACTATGGGGGACATTATTACTGCTGGTGACCACTATGATGGACATTATTATGGCTGGGGGCTACTATGAGCGAGATTACTACTGCTAGGGGACCACTATGAGGTAGATTATTACTGCAGGGGGCCACTATGGGGGACATTATTAATCTTGGGGGCCACTATGAGGGACATTATTACTGCTTGGTGCCACTATGAGGGAGATCATTACAGCTGGGGGCCACTATGGGGGACATTATTACTGCTGGGGGACACTATGAGGGAGATTATTACTGCTGGGGGCCACTATGAGGAACATTATTACTGCTGGGGACACTATGAGGGAGATTTTTTACTGCTGTGGGCCACTATGGGGGACATTATTACTGCTGGGGGATACTATGGGGAACATTATGAATGCTGGGGGCCATATGAGGGACATTTTTAATGCTGGGGGCCACTATGAGGGACATTATTGCTGCTGGGGGCCACTATGAGGGACATTATTACTGCTGGGGGCCACTATGAGGTAGATTATTACTGCTGGGGGCCACTATGGGGGACATTATTAATGCTGGTGGCCACTATGAGGGACATTATTATTGCTGGGGGCCACTATGAGGGAGATTATTACTCCTGGGGGCCACTATGGGGGACATTATTAATGCTGGGGGCCACTGTGAGGGACATTATTACTGCTGGTGGCCACTATGAGGGAGATTATTACTGCTGGGGGCCACTATGGGGACATTATTACTGCTGAGGGCCACTATGTGGGACATTATTGCTGCTGGGGCCACTATGAGGGACATTACTACTGCTGGGGGACACTATGAGTGAGATTATTACTGCTGAGGGACACTATGAGGAAGATTATTACTGCTGGGGGCCACTATGGGGACATTATTACTGCTGGGGGCTACTATATCGGACATTATTGCTGGTGGGGGCCACTATGAGGGACATTATTACTGCTGGGGGACACTATGAGTGAGATTATTACTGCTGGGGGACACTATGAGGAACATTTTTACTGCTGGATGCCACTATGAGGGACATTATTACTGCTGGGGACCACTATGAGGGACATTTTTACTGCTGGAGTCCACTCTGGGGGGACATTATCACTGCTGGGGGACACTATGAAGGAGATTATTATTGCTGGGGGCCACTATGGGGGAAATTATTACTGCTGGTGGCCACTATGAGGGGCATGTTTACTGATGGGGGCCACTATTGTTATGGACTATTGAAAGAGTATGGATACTTGCTTGTTTTATACACTTGCCTCACACTGCTCAGACACCGCTTAATAGAAAAATCCTGCTTCCTGGATGCGCCACCAGGCAGGCACACAGCTTTACCACTATCTTGAAAATGGGAGGGGAGAGGGAGCGCATTCCAAAGCCCTAGGTACATGTCAGTGAGAGGGGGCTGCGGAGCTGCGCTGTTAGCTGATTTCTTAAGTCAGCTTGATGGAAAGGAAGTGTAAGATTAACCCATTAGATGCTTGCTATTGTTTCACAGTAACTAATAAAATGCACCACATTAAGTCACCTCCCACCGTGTGAACACTTACAATAAAGTAGAAATTTACCTTGACTCCAATGGGTGTGTCAGAGTTTGATTTCTCCGTGCACGTTAAGACAATTTTCTACTAATTTGGAGCAGTACATCAACCTACCTGGTATTTTGACCAGAACCAAAACAGTTGGCGCCCAACGTGGGGCTCGAAGGACATGACCCCCTGATCCAGTACCCCCGATGACCAGACGAGGAGGTCCTCACTAACGGACTCCTGGGCTGCAGCCGTTATAAGAAGTAGGAGTTACCTTACCTCCATGTGTCCTTCGGTGTAGTCCATCCGTGCCTGTCTGAGGGAGGGGTGCCATGTCAGCTTGGGGAGCCCTCGAGGGCATGAAAGTAAGAACCCCATGTGTTTTAAAGTCTTGATGTTCTGTGTTTAAAAACTGTGAAGACTCTGTTGACAAGTATCACTGACTGAGACAAAGAGAGTTCTCGTATTTGTCTGTATCGGAGTGCAGCCCAGTTGTCTGACTCGATCACAGAAAGGGGAAGAGCGGTCTGCGGCAGCCTAGAGTGTCCTTGTCTGGGACTCAAAGTTTCATCAGGTCCAGTGATTACTCTATACAGAGGTCTCTAGACGGCTCCAGTAGGTGCGAGAGACGATGGGACATAACGCAAGTGTCCCAAAGGGTTACTGCTCACCTGAGCAGTACTTGGCGGACAGGAGAGGGAAACGATTTGTGAAAAGTCTGAGCAAGCTAGAGAAAGGATATGGTATATGTAAAAGTGGTACTTTGTGCTGTACAACATGGCAAACTTTGCTGACAGAAAAGAAAGGTAGATCAGAAGATAAGAAGTTAGTGGATACAGTCCAAGTGTGGCTGGACTGTAGCAAGGAATTTGAACAGACAGGAGGAGAGCAAAATTTTGATGGTGGCAGATATTATTGTAAACCTGGTAATTTTGTTGGACTTGGGCAGCCACCACCCTATAATGGCACCGAGAAGAAAGGAAGTGGGTGGGTCTGTAATGTTTTTTGTCAGCAAAATCCCGCCTCCCGAGAGACGTGTTTTGCCTGTGGTGCTCCACGCCTACATAGTCACACCCCTGTAAGCCCCAAGCATGTCCTCCCAGTCCCTGCTACGGCGCCATCTTATTCCCAGCCGACGCCCACGGCTGGACCATTAATCTCCTTCAGCCCTGATCCTCCCGTCGCTCCTGTAGTCTCACCAGTGGCTCCGTTATATCCCATGATAAATCCAGACGGCACGTTTATGGCCCCTAGTAATCCACCTCCTGCCTCAATCATGATAGGGGGGCAGTCAGAAGTACCTAAACAAGAGAATCCAGACAGTGTTGTTGGTCCTGTAGACTCAAACATACAGACCCCTAAGCGACCACCCCCAATAGACTATAGTGGCTCCAGCACCCAACCTTTGAGCCTCCCCAGACCAACTCTGCTCCAGGAACAGATTTAGGCTCCATTTACACATCCGCAATTCCATTCCGCATTTTGCCAAACGGAATTGCGGACCCATCTATTTCTATGGGGCCCCGATCCAGAATTGCGGACCCGCGCTTCCGGGTCTGCAATTCCGATCCTGAAAAAAATAGAACATGTCCTATTCTTGTCCGCAATAACGGACAAGAATAGACATAATCTCTTAGTGCCGGCATGTGTGAATGGACCCTAATGAATTAGAAAAGGAATATGCAAGCTTTAGAAAGGGGCAATTTCGAAGTTGTAAAGGAAGCCCTAGCTCTTTCCCGACCACAAGGACCTCCAAAATATGTGTCCTTTACCCCGCAGCAGTTATTCACTATAGTGAACCTGCTGCCAGATCCTAAAACCCATCCCATGCCCTTTTTCAGGAAACTGTCACAGGTACATCAAACATATGGATGCATATGGTCAGACCTACAGAGTATTGTGGAAAACAAGATGGGAGTATTCTTCTCTAATAATGGACCATATCCCCACCCCTATCCTAAGGGGTCTGACCTTCAACCATTGGGATCATGAGTCTGGGGAATATTCATAGAGAGGTTACAAAAATGTGCAAAGACATGGCTCAACGAAACTGTTGAGAGATTTGCACAAAGAGTCAAGCAGAATTACAAGGACATGGGTTTCAGCCAGAAAGAAGCTGTACACCTCAGACTCCTGGCCCGCTCGTTTGTCGATGGTCTGCAACAAGAAATAAACAAACCCATTGTGACCTGTCGTCCTGAGTGGAAATCCCTGACCCTGGTAGTTTTGGAGCAAATTGCAAAGGGCTTGGAAAGCAATGCTAAGAAAACTTGAGCGGCAGTGATAGCCGTAATGTCAGGAGAAGATGGTGGAGAATGCCCGCCACCTCGTGTCTTTTATGGGTGTGGCATACCATACGAAGTGCTGTAGCAGATATCTGTGGCCAACCAATCAATAGTGACAGGGAGACACTCCGCCTCCCTCATCGCAATAGGACGACGGCAAACAAGTGCAGGGAGGGGCCACTCCATGTATGGCAGTCTCCGCCCCTCCTGTCGGTCCCGCCCCTCGAGTCACCCTCGAGGTGGCAGGGAAGGAACTCTCATTCCTTGTAGACACTGGTGCAGCCCGCAGTGTTTTATGTGAGACTGCCGCACCTCCTTCCCGGCTCACTGACATTCAATTACCCTGTTCTGGACTAGAAGCTAACATACAGTTCAGAGAGGATGGGACGGTCACACTCGGTACAGCCCTATACCCAGAAGAAACTTGCCTCCTCATGGCATTAACAACTCTTTAGATCACTGATTCATATGAGCCAGGGGATTCGCTGAAAACAATTTTGCACCTCATCCCCGATACCCTCTGGGCCAAAGGACCCCAGGATATCGGACGCCTCAATGTCCCACCAGTCACTGTGATCCTAAAGGACCCCAAGGTCCTGCCATAAAAAGCGCAATATCCGCTTTCTGTCTCACAACAGGATGCTATTACACTCCAAGTGCAGGCCCTCCTGTAGAATGTCAAAATCACTACCTCTCCCTGTAACTCGCCCCTTTACCCAGTACTGAAGAAGAGGGAGAAGGGACAACCTCCTATTTACCGCATGGTTCAGGATCTCTGAGCTGTCAACGAGGCCACTGTCCTCGAGACATCTATTGTCCCAACCCGCACACCCTCCTCGCTGCCATCCCACCCACCGCTACTACTTTTACAGTCAATATTCTGGCCAATGCATTCTTTTCTGTTCCCTTACATGAGGACTGTCAATTCCTTTTTGCTTTCGCTCATGCTGGCAAACAGTACATCTGGACGGTTATGCCTCAAGGGGCCCAAAAACAGCTCTTCCTGCTTCAGCAAGGCTATGTTCTCTGTTCTGCAACCCTGGCGGTCCAACCACCCGGAAGTGGAACTCCTGCAATATGTGGATGACCTACTCCTCTGTGCTGTTTCTCCGCAAGTCTGCCTATCCATGTCTGTTTCACTACTCCAGTTTCTGGCTTCTGCTCGCTGTCGAGTCTCACAAGCCAAATTGCAGCTGTGTCTCCCCAAAGTTGTCTTCCTAGGTCATTATATCTTTTAAGGTAGCAAGCACCTCACTGATGCCAGGAAAAAGGCCATCTCTGACAGTCAAAACTGCCGGACACCCCTCATCAGCTGCAAACCTTTCTCATCTCCTACTGCAGACCCTGCATCCCTGCTGCTTTAGTCCTAATGCAGCCCCTATATGACTGTATACCCCGCCATGCTAGTACTCCTTTACAGATGACAATGGAGGCCGGAGTAGCCTTTGAGACATTGAAGGCCGCCATTGCATCTGCCCCTGCTCTTGGCATCCCCAATTATAACCTTCCTTTCCGACTGTATATCATGGAACGTCAGGGCCACACAACTGGAGTCCTTACACTCACGGTGGCCGCAATAGACCCCTGGGTTACTATTCTAAGCGCCTTGACCCCGTAGCCAGAGCTGCCCTTCCTGTGTCAGAGCCGTCCATGCTGCCAGCTCTCTTCTGGACGTCACATCTGACGTTGTGCTTGGTCACCCCCTCACATTTCTGCCATCCTTCAGAAGACTCAACCTAAACACCTCACTGCACAACGCCACCTCCTGCTCCAGTGTAGTCTGACGGCTCCTGCCAGATAATGTCACCATTCTGAGATGCCACATCCTCAACCCTGCTGCACTCGTTCCTCTTATACTCGTATACTGGAGATTCTGAAGATTTATTGATCTACATGCTGAAGAGGATTTTCAGGAAGAAGAACTATGGACCTCAACCATCTCTCTTCACAAGGAACAAGATCATGATTGCATCATAATGATGGAAGCGGAAGTAAGGACACCACCATCAGTCCATGACACTCCTCTGACAAACCCACATTCGACTCTGTGCACGGCTCAAGGTATGCCGATGACAAAGGGAAGTTCCATACAGGCATGGCAGTCACTAGTGAGCATGAGGTGCTGTGTGCAAGATAATTGCGCCCAGACCAGTCAGCACAGGAGGCTAAACTCTTTGCCCTCGCTGAAGCCTGCCTCATAGCAAAAGACTCTACTGCCAATATCTACACAGACTCTAGATATTCCTTTGGAGTGGTTCATGACTTTGGAGTAATATGGAAAGCCCGGGATTACATCACAGCTACAGGAACCCCAATCAAGAATGCTTCAGCAGTAGCGGCTCTAATGGCAGCAGTACTCCTGCCCACCCAAGTGGCAGTGATCAAGGTAAAGGCCCATACTCGAGCTGACACCTCTGAGGCCAGAGAAAACACCCTAGCTGACTAAGCAGCCAAGAAAGCAGCAGTGGAAGAGAAAAGAGTCCAGTCAGACCAGATTATGGTAGCACAGGAAGACCTGGAACAGAAAGAAGTCACATGAGACCTACTGAAACAAATGCAGAAACAGGCCACTCCCATGGAAAAGGAAACCTGGTTGAAAGAGTCAGCCCTCGAAGAAGAGTCTGGACTCTGGAGACAAGGAAAGAGAGTGTGCCTACCCAGAGCCCTCTATCCCTTAATAGCCTCAGTGGCCCATGGGCCCACCCACCAATTCAAAACCATCATGAAAGAACTAATTGACACAAGAAGGAAGCCACACTCTGAAACCTGGAGAGTGGGTTGTAGTTAAGAAACATGTCAGAAGCACCCTTGAACCACGATACGAGGGACCCTACCAAGTGCTGTTGACTACCCCAACTTCCGTGAAACTCGAAGGGAGACCCACCTGGATCCACGCCTCACATTGTAAAAAAATAATAGGCCGTCTTGACGACCCTGGAACAATAAGCCATGAGGAAGAACAAAAGGAAATGCCATTCAACACGGTTCCCCCTCCCAGCTATGATGCTGTGCAGAGATAGGGTAAGATGAATCCCGGGGTACTGTCATAATCCCTGAAATCAGGAGCTTATCTATTAGAGATAAGTTGTCGCCACTGCAGGTGAAGAGGAAACGAAGGGTATGCGCAGTAGATTCGTTGGACTTTAGGGATAGCCTACAATCAAGTTTCCAAGGGAGGACTGTTATGGACTATTGAAACAGTATGGATACTTGCTTGTTTCATACATTTGCGTCACACTGCTCAGACACCGCTTAGTAGAAAAATCCTGCTTCCTGGATGTGCCACCAGGCACGCACACAGCTTTCCCACTATCTTGAAGATGGGAGGGGGGAAGGAGCGCATTCCAAAGCCCTAGGTACATGTCAGTGAGAGGGGGCTGCGGAGCTGCGCTGTTAGCTGATTTCTTAAGTCAGCCTGATGGAAAGGAAGTGTAAGATTAACCCATTGGATGCTTGCTATTGTTTCCCAGTAACCAATAAAGTGCACCACATTTAGTCGCCTCCCACCAGGAGGGTATATTCTGTTTGAACACTTACAATAAAGTAGAGATTTACTTTGACTCCAATGGGTGTGTCAGAGTTTGATTTCTCTGTGCACGTTAAGACAATTTTTTACTAATTTGGAGCAGTACATCAACCTACCTGGTACCTTGACTAGATGCAAAACACTATGAGGGAGATTATTACTGCTGGGGGCCACTATGAGGGACAATATTACTGCTGGGGGCCACTATGAGGGAGATTATTACTGCTGGGGGCCACTATGGGGGACATTATTAATGCTGGGAGCCACTATGAGGGACATTATTACTGCTGGGGGCCACTATGAGGGAGATTATTACTGCTGGGGGGCACTATGGGGGACATTATTAATGCTGGGGGCCACTATAAGGGAGATTATTGCTGGGGGCCACTATGAGGGAGATTATTAGTGCTAGGGGCCACTATGGGGGACATTATTACTGCTGGGGGCCACTATGTGGGACATTATTGCTGCTGGGGGCCACCATGAGGGACATTTTTACTGATGGGGGCCACTAAGGGGACATTATTAATGCTGGGGGCCACTATGAGGAACATTTATACTGCTGGGGGCCACTATGAGGGAGATTATTCCGGCTGGGGGCCACTATGAGGAAGATTATTACTGCTGGGGGGCACTATGGGGGACATTATTAATGCTGGGGGCCACTATGAGGGAGATCATTATTGCTGGGGGCCACTATGAGGGAGATTATTACTGCTGGGGGCCACTATGAGGGACAATATTACTGCTGGGGGCCACTATGAGGGACATTATTACTGCTGGGAGCCACTATGGGGGACATTATTACTGCTGGTGGCCATTATGAGGGACAATATTACTGCTGGGGGCCACTATTGGGGACATTATTTACAATTGGGGCCATTATGGGGGGTTGGGATAAGCCAATGAAATTCATCTGTTTTTAACAGCCAGGTGGCGAGAAAATGGACGCACAATAGGTTAGAATATGGTCTTTAGTGCCGGTGCGGGCGGAGGGCGTCGACTAGGGCCATATGGATTGGGGCTTGGGCCCCGGATCTTTTGAGACCCTAGCAATGCCCCTGACGGTACATGTCCTCTTCCAGATTTCTAGAGTCTTTTTCCAGCTTTTTTATTTAGCAAAGTTTTCCAACACTTTTCTACTTAGAACAATGCTGGGTCTGATTTATAGTATGTACAGCACTCCCATTAGATTATTTTACATATATAGGTCATTGTCTGGCAGTATTATTTATAGACTGTACAGCACTGTTATTAGATTACTTTATATAGGAGGTCAGTGTATGACAGTATTATTTATAGTCTGTACAGCACTGTCATTATATCATTTTATATACGGGTTGACAATATTATTCTGACATCGTACAATGCCATTATTATGCATGGAGCTATTATGTGGTCACTGTATAGCGGTATTATTTATACATCGTACAGCAGTGTTATTAGATTACTTTATTTATGGAAGTCTTATATGATCACTTTGGCAATATTATTTGTACGTTGTACAGCATAATTATAAGATAACTTTATATATGTAGCTCTTATATGATCAACGTATGGCAGTATTATTTGTACATTATACAACATTATTATGGGATTACTTTATATATTGCGTTGTTTTGAGGTTACCATATGACAGTACTATTTAGACATTTTCATAGTACTTTTACTAGAATACTTTATGCTTGGAGCTGTTAAGTGGTCACTGTATGGCAGTATATTTTTATCCATTTTGCAGCACTGTTATTAGATTACTTTATATATGGAGCTTTTATGTGATCACTGTACATTTTACAGCAATATTATAAGATTACTTTATAGGTATATGGAGCTCTAATTTGGTAACTGTATAGAGACATTAAATATACATCGTTTAACAAAATTATTAGATTACTTTACATCGGAAAGTAGTCACTGTATGATATTAACACTATATGGGGTTCCTGGCTTTGTGTGTGGCCTTGCTTCTCAGGCATTGTGCAGTCTATTATTTTTGCTGGGTATACTGGTGGCGGTATTTGGCTCTGATAATTAGGTGCTATATGGTTTGTAAGAAAATACACTATATAGAGCGGGCATAGCCTGAGGATACCACAAAACAAAAGGAAAGCCATATGTTCTGCCAGGTGCAGTTCCCTAAGGAGCCACATAGGCGCTCCATCCCATTAGACACCGCACTGCCCCATATCATTTTTTGGATATAATCATAACCATAGCACTTGCCATGGGGCCCAGAGGTTGAGGGGGCCCAGTCAGGTGCAAGAAGATTGTACCTTTTTGTGGTAAATAACAATATGACGGCTTTTTGACATTTTATGGTTTTTCGACTGTGTCGTGCTATTATATAGTCGTGGCCAAAAGTTTTGAGAATGACACAAATATTAGTTTTCACAAAGTTTGCTGCTAAACTGCTTTTAGATCTTTGTTTCAGTTGTTTCTGTGATGTAGTGAAATATAATTACACGCACTTCATACGTTTCAAAGGCTTTTATCGACAATTACATGACATTTATGCAAAGAGTCAGTATTTGCAGTGTTGGCCCTTCTTTTTCAGGACCTCTGCAATTCGACTGGGCATGCTCTCAATCAACTTCTGGGCCAATTCCTGACTGATAGCAACCCATTCTTTCATAATCACTTCTTGGAGTTTGTCAGAATTAGTGGGTTTTTGTTTGTCCACCCGCCTCTTGAGGATTGACCACAAGTTCTCAATGGGATTAAGATCTGGGGAGTTTCCAGGCCATGGACCCAAAATGTCAACGTTTTGGTCCCCGAGCCACTTAGTTTTCACTTTTGCCTTATGGCACGGTGCTCCATCGTGCTGGAAAATGCATTGTTCTTCACCAAACTGTTGTTGGATTGTTGGAAGAAGTTGCTGTTGGAGGGTGTTTTGGTACCATTCTTTATTCATGGCTGTGTTTTTGGGCAAAATTGTGAGTGAGCCCACTCCCTTGGATGAAAAGCAACCCCACACATGAATGGTCTCAGGATGCTTTACTGTTGGCATGACACAGGACTGATGGTAGCGCTCACCTTTTCTTCTCCGGACAAGCCTTTTTCCAGATGCCCTAAACAATCGGAAAGAGGCTTCATCGGAGAATATGACTTTGCCCCAGTCCTCAGCAGTCCATTCACCATACTTTCTGCAGAAGATCATACTGTCCCTGATGTTTTTTTTGGAGAGAAGTGGCTTCTTTGCTGCCCTTCTTGACACCAGGCCATCTTCCAAAAGTCTTCGCCTCACTGTGCGTGCAGATGCACTCACACCTGCCTGCTGCCATTCCTGAGCAAGCTCTGCACTGGTGGCACTCCGATCCTGCAGCTGAATCCTCTTTAGGAGACGATCCTGGCGCTTGCTGGACTTTCTTGGACGCCCTGAAGCCTTCTTAACAAGAATTGAACCTCTTTCCTTGAAGTTCTTGATGATCCTATAAATTGTTGATTGAGGTGCAATCTTAGTAGCCACAATATCCTTGCCTGTGAAGCCATTTTTATGCAACGCAATGATGGCTGAACGCGTTTCTTTGCAGGTCACCATGGTTAACAATGGAAGAACAATGATTTCAAGCATCACCCTCCTTTTAACATGTCAAGTCTGCCCTTTTAACCCAATCAGCCTGACATAATGATCTCCAGCCTTGTGCTCGTCAACATTCTCACCTGAGTTAACAAGACGATTACTGAAATGATCTCAGCAGGTCCTTTAATGACAGCAATGAAATGCAGTGGAAAGGTTTTTTTTGGGATTAAGTTAATTTTCATGACAAAGAAGGACTATGCAATTCATCTGATCACTCTTCATAACATTCTGGAGTATATGCAAATTGCTATTATAAAAACTTAAGCAGCAACTTTTCCAATTTCTAATATTTATGTAATTCTCAAAACTTTTGGCCACGACTGTACTAACGCTGATATTTAAATTTTCTTACACTAGTGGCAGGGGCCCCATCTTATTTTGCTGTAGGGGGCCCTATGAATTATAATTACGCTCCTGGATGTACCACACAGACATGTAGCGGTTCTATATGTAAGCCATAGGGTCATTTTGTTCCATTTGTGCTGGAGTTGGCCTGCAATAGCCCCCTTTCAGTCTAATGGCAAGTAGGTCCCGGATGTAGCAGAGCTGGATTTGCAGCAGTTTCCTTTGAGTGCTGTCATCTGCCTATCTATGGAAGCCACGCATGGACCATTGTGCTATCACCGGGTGGTATGGCAAACTCAGCGCTGCTACATCTGACAAACACAGCTCTGCTGCGCCCGTTGTTTTTTTTTACCCATGGGAACAATAAGTGAACGTAAACGGCAATGCTGCCTGAATGTTTATTGGTTATGAGAGATACACAAGGCACTGCTTATAATGCATGGAAGTGGAAACTGGGACCAGCAGCAGGATCAGCGGTGATCACCCGGAGTCCTCTCATTCAACGATGGTGACTGAAAATAAGAAAGAAAGGAAAATTATAATCTGATACGTCTCTGCAACTTTACTCACTACCCCCATCAGCTGGAAACTAACTCCCATCATCCACGAATACTTTCCTATACCCTTCTCATCAGGGAATTCCCTGTACAGAACATAGTAAGTGCATTACCATCTGTAATGTCAGGGTAAAAACACCAGGGGGCGTCAGGGTGTTAACTATCGTCCTGCATTAATACATTTTGCAAGAAATGCTTAAGAAGGAGCCCAACACGATATGGAGAGTTATTGATGAAAGATAAAAGTTAATAGGATTTAATTTGCATAAAAAGAAAAAGGTTACAAAATTTAGGAAGAGAAAGATAGATAAAACACAGCAAAAGAATCTCAAAAAGTAACAAACAAGCACTTAATTGCTCTGTTTCCTGTGAGCTTGAAGTCAAGGGGGCAGCGGGCTCCTTGCTTCAAATCAAGCAAAGCCTGCCTCTTACCCATCCCCTCTTGACTGTGATTTACATATTTTCTATTCCTTGGGATCACGCAAGTCCGGTGCCTGCGCGGTACGCCCCTTGTGACTGCACGATTCCGTCTCGGGCTCCCGCAGTCAGCCGGGCATAATTTTCTCACTACGCATACGCCGGCTAGATTCGGCGTGCGCACGTGCGCCGGCAAGAGTCAGCGTGTACGCTCACACGGGCGAGGTATATTCACAGCGCGAGCGTGATCACTGGCTGCTGGAGAACTCAAGCCGGTGATCACGCTCGCGCTGTGAATATACCTCTGTATGTATACAAGATACAAAACTGTTCAGGAAATTTTTAAGATGTGTATTGTGTAGCAGATCTTTTTCCAAACAATGTAAATATGAAGTGTCCCCCAGCCAGCACCATCAGCCCCATGCCATAGCGCCCCACCCCCACCCCGGTAGATTCGGGTCCCTGCCTGATATACTTACCTTTCCTGCAGGGTGCGCGGCTGGCTGATGGAGTCCGCAGGAGACGGACTGCGTCTTCTTCCCAGCATGCACTGGGAGGGACCTAACGTCACACACAGCGTCAGCCAGCACGCTGACATGTGTGCACGCAAGGCCACGGAGCGGTGAGTAAGAAGCTTCTTCAATTCACTACCGCTCCGTGGTCATCTATCGCGATATGGCGATTGTAAAGGGGGAATATTAATCACCAATATTTGTGCAAATATCGATAATTAATATTCATAAATGGGAGGAGCCATCTAGTGATAACTCCGCCCATTTATGCCTTTATATAATAATAACAATACCTTTGCTATGCTTTACACTAATCACTATGCTAGC
Source organism: Bufo bufo (assembly GCF_905171765.1). Lineage (NCBI taxonomy): Eukaryota > Metazoa > Chordata > Amphibia > Anura > Bufonidae > Bufo > Bufo bufo. The sequence continues at coordinate 31,840,735 of NC_053391.1, read as the reverse complement.
TGCATGCGCCTTACTAACTAACTATCGCCAATAATTACACGTTACACAGATAGATACAAATATAACAGTATTTATTAACAATACACCACGCAATACACTAACAATACACTACGCACGCAATACACTACAATACAGCACTAAATATACAATCCTAAACTACACTACATATTCCCAATTCCACCCATAAACTATCTATACAGTTCACACATACAAGTATATTAACAATCCCACCCGTCTGTACTCACTGTCCCTACAGGGTTAACAAAGGGTTAAAAGGATTTGTTTGCAGAGCAGAAGCATGCTCTACAGGACCAGGGTAACCACCAGTGGTTTATCAGGGTCACCAGGGTAAAGGGGTTAATGCAGGCACATTTCCGCTGGACAGGGGACATCAGGGGTACAAATAGGGCCACAGGATCAGGGGTACAACAGGGGAATACAATAAGGCAAGGGTTTGGGGGATCACAGGATCAGGGGTACAAACAAGGATACAATAAGGCAAGGGTTTGGGGGATCAGGGTGTCCAGTAACCAGTGGCACAGGATCAGGGGTACAAACAAGGATACAATAAGGCAAGGGTTTGGGGGATCAGGGTGTCCATACAGTGGGGGTAACCACAAATACAATCAGGGGAACCAGTGGCACAGGATCAGGGTTACAAACAAGGATACAATAAGGCAAGGGTTTGGGGGGATCAGGGTGTCCAGTAACACGGCAAGGGTAAATCAGGGCCCAGGGTCACATCACATCGAGGACACAAATATAGGGGTTACAGGACCAGGGGTGATACTTAGGCCTTATCCAGGTGGTCATCATGGAGCTCCTCTCTCCTATGCGTCTCTGAATCTAGTCTGGTTGCAAGAGAGCGCACCTCTGGCCGGTTCGGGGTTTTATAGCCCAAAAGCAACCCCCTCCTCCTTCCTCAGGCATGTGACATCATAGTGTGCCTTAGTCCCCCCTCCTAGTCCCAAAAATGCTGGGAGTAATGGGCATGGCCATGGGGCAGAGGTGTGGAAAAACAGGTCTTTGATGTCTCTGATTAGAAGGTCCCCTCACAACGGTGCCACAGAGTCTGATTGCTTTGGGCCTGAACAAAAGGGGACTAGATGCTAATCAGCTGTTATCCTACAGGCTATCAGCACAAGTTTTCCTCTAAACAACTCTGCTGATAACAGTTGGAATTGCATATATGCATATATATATCCACAGATGCTTGGGGGCTCATCTATAAACACATACAAAACCGGGGGTATGAATGGGCAGCAATAAGCCCACATACATACTGTCATGCTGACATAAGTGTATATACATAGACACGTGTGCAAATACATACACACATATCTATATATACACACACCCTCGCATATATCTGGGGCATACAGGGGACATATATAAGGGGGCACATATATATACTAATATAAGGGGGATTATAAGGGGGCACAGCTTCCAGGGACCACATATTTCCCACAGGGGCCACCATGAGCCCCTGGGGATCACCATGGGCATCACCCCATGATGCGGTGGTTAATGTATGCATATATATACCATACATGCCCGCACGTGTTTGCAGGCATGCATGGATATATATGCACACGTCTCAACCGTTCCTCAACAATCCCCCTGTTGTCGGAATATAATACGACAATATAATGGGGGAACGGGTTGAGATATGTTTGCCCCCCTTCAACCCCATCTTTGGTGGAAGTTCAGGAAGAACTGTAGTGCACACTGATCTTTAGGTACTTAGACATCCCCAATCCAGCTTCCTCCGACCTGCCCTTCTGTCTTCTTCTTTAGGATACTACACACCCACAGTCTCTTGGTTAGCTGGTCTTTCTTTAACAGTCTTAGTGTCGGCCACCCCCACTTTGGAGTGACCACACCCCCACAGTCTCTCGGTAATTCTGCCGATCTTCAGGTATCTTCGTCCCCCCCCCAATTCTGGAGTGGGTTCACCCTTACAGTCTTTAACTGGCCTTTCTTTGACAGTCTCTTGGTGTCGGCCACCCCCACTTTGGAGTGACCACACCCCCACAGTCTCTCGGTAGTTCTGCCGATCTTCAGGTATGGCCCGCCTCCAAGGCATCTGGAGCGGGTTCACCCTCACAGTCTCAGTCCTAACTCTCTTCTATCCAACGTCTGTTTCCATCTTGATGGGTGCGGTTCTCCCGTGGACAGATTAATAGGTCTTTACAAGGCAGGTCAGACTCTCAAGCGGCGATGTCACAGTACCTAAATTCTACTGCGGAGAACACCTCCGCCACACTACACCTCCAGCCCTTCCCTTAAGAACCTCACCGTTCCAGGGTTCAAGGTGGCAAATGAATGATGCCTGTCCCTATCGTGACCGAACCTTATCCCCATTCACATAAAACACATGTCACATCCCTCCCAACACCACCAAATTCCATTAAATGTGTGTACCCATAGAGACTCATGCAACCTGGCATATCTCTACACCTCCAAAGACACAGGTAGGTCGCAGACCCCTGTGTCAATGGGAAACGACTATAGGATGCAAATGTGTACCGCCAAATTATAACTCACCGCAATGCGTTGGGCGAGTTTCCCTGGGTATAGGCTGTCACACATTTGTACCTAGAGTGTCTATGGGTACACAATCAACCAACAAACATAATCAATATATATACAATACAATGTGCTATGGGGTTTCAGGGTAGTACATGTTATACGTTCCGAACCCTCATAGGAAACAAAGTGTCCATAAAATATTTGGCTACAGGACAAAGTTGGAGTTATGTCCTGAGCCTCCTCCTCTGGATAGTTCTGTAAAGTTCTGTCTGGTTCTGGTGTATTTGGTCAGTAAGTCCCTTGACCCTCCGATTACGATGACCAGAACCAGAAGAAGTTTCACTGGGTGAAACAAGTGATAAGTTCTTCCACCCGAACGTCTCCCAAGTCTTCCTCCAGAGCCTTAAATAATGCTCCCGCTGGATTGTGGCACAGTCTTCTCTAGAACACCTCTAGGCAGAGGTCGCTTAGTTGCCAAAATCCAGTGGGATCCTCTGGAGCTTCACAACAGTGTCAGGGGGAATAGCTGGTCTCTTCTGTGGCGTCTCCTGGGTTTTTCTTCCGCTCCATATATAATCACACCTATGGCAGAAGAAAATACCAGGCGCTCCCAGGGGAATTTCTCCCCTAACAGTGCAATTAATGTGAAAATTTCCAGCACCAATACCTTTGACCCATGGGTAGAGAAAGGCATTGAGCTGCCCTTTATCTCACAGGACCCCTCGTTATCCCAACACTGGTGTCTTAACACCGTACCTTCAGAGGATTGCATCCTCTGCTGCACATCCCTCTGCACCAACAGATAAGGATGGCCACCCTACTAGGTTGGGATAACTGGAGTTCTGTGGACAAAGCACCATCTTGTTATTGATGGTACCGCATCCCTGTCCACTCATGTGCACCCAGGCTGACCTCCCCCTGTGATCCCATCCTGTGGGGGCCCGCAGAACCAATGGCATAGTTATGCCCTGGCTCCCCAGGACCCCACAACACAAGAACACAGTCCACACTCTGCTGCCCAACACTCTGCGTCCAATCCCTATGAGAGCTGTGCTACCTGACCGGACTAGAATTAAGTGCGCAACACAACATTACACCAATGTTGTCTGTACGCCCCAGTCCCCAGCGCAACACAGTCCTACCGAAAACCTGGAGCACAACAGCGTTATCTGTATCGATCCGAGACCCTGGCTGCCCAGAATAAAATCACATCATCCTTTGTGTAGGATTTCCCGTGTGAAATTATCTGCTCGCAAGCCTATACGTTCTCGATCCACAGTATAACACTGTTCCACTGCAAGGGGACACAGAATGAAACAGACAGCAGACGGGACTTACACCACTACATAAATCAGCATGGTGGAACACATTCGTAGACAAGGACTACCACCATCAACATCAAGAAAAACTCACAAACAGATAACAAAAACACACAACATGGACATACACAGGGAACACACGGTGTAACAAATAGTACAGGGGTGTCAAATGTTGCCTAGCCTAGCTTGGCCACTCTGACCCCTCAGCAGCTGGTGATGCTGCCGAGAGGTAACCCCTTTATGGCCAAGCTGACTAGACCCCACTGCCCAATTTGTTACCTGGCTGATACTGTTGGACACATTGCAATTACTTGCACCAGGGCAATTCCTTGCAATGTGTCCTTTGTTCCCACACCTGAAACACGTGACTTGGTTTCCTGTCCTGTGTGTTATGTTCCTATCTGTTTTGCAGTGTCTCGCTATGTGACCTAGGCCACCACAAGCAAAACATCTGATGTTTGCTCTGCATGGCCCAGGTCCATCTACACTGCAGCCGTGCTCCCTTCTCCTGAATTGTTCCATCCTCAGGGACGCACTCTTCACCACAGTTCTTTTTCCCAAAGTCAGGGAAAAATCTCTGTTAGTCTGGACCGGCTTGACCTGATGATTAGACCGGTCACAGACTACTCTCCCCCCTTGTGGCCCTGCACAGGGCAACATTTTGGGAGATTCCGACCCTGGCTTTATGGAAAAAGAAAGGGCAGGCACCAACTTGGTGATAACCTGTTGCATGCCAGACATTAGCTGGGACCTTACAGCAACCTGAGCCTTCAATTTGGCTACCGTCACGTCAGTAGAGGCAGTCCGCTCCTTGAAGGCTTTGACTTCAGTATAAGACTGAGTCAACTTAGCCTCAATTTCCTCCTTCTGCCTCTGCAGCTCTACCAACTGTGACTCTATCCTAGCCACCTGCGCATCTCGGTCAACAGTAGACTGCACATTCTCTGCCAGCTGCGCCTGCAATGTCGAAACCTGGTCCGAATTACTGGCACAGCACTGGCAGTGAATGGCCGGAGGAATTGTCTCCGTTGACCGAGACACCAGCGCAACTTCCTTTGGCTTACAGATGCTAGCCTCAAACGTATGAACGAGTTTGGCCAGCATCCGAAGCCGTTTGGTGGCCTTGTTCAAAACCGTCCGTTTGTTAACACAAAGCTTGTCGTAACTACAAGCCTGTGCTAACAAATCGGACCACAGCATTTCTGCTGACTTGTATGTAGTGGGGAGGATGGGGTTAAATGTGCTGTGTTTGCTCAAGTGTTGCAGTGTGGGGAAGTCCATACTCACCGTTTGATGAGTGTCCATCTTCTCCTTGGCGCCGTACCTCGCAGATGCTTGGAAGAAGTCCATTTTCCCGGATCGCCTCTTCCCGACCAGCCTGACTTGTACGCCGCTCCCACGAAGATGGATCTCCTCCAGTGACGTGTGCTCTTCTCCCTTGCAATCACTTGAGCAATGCTTGTTGGTGCTGTACTTTTCCGTCTCTTCTTACCCCAGCGACGGTGACCGTGTAAAGCAAATACAAAAATATTAATTCACAGATAGATTATAGATTGTCTGCAAAAGATTTTGTTTTATTTCTGGTACTCTAAGGGAAGTATCGCTTCTCCTGTACGAATTATCGGGTCCTAGACGCACAGACACTCCGCTGACCGCGTTTCTCCTGCCCGCTAATTCACAGTACTAGCGACCCTCAGCCTTCAGACTAAAAATAAAAGCAGAATCCACGCAGTGGGCCTGGCTCGCCAATGTAAAGGGGGAATATTAATCACCAATATTTGTGCAAATATCGATAATTAATATTCATAAATGGGAGGAGCCATCTAGTGATAACTCCGCCCATTTATGCCTTTATATAATAATAACAATACCTTTGCTATGCTTTACACTAATCACTATGCTAGCTGCATGCGCCTTACTAACTAACTATCGCCAATAATTACACGTTACACAGATAGATACAAATATAACAGTATTTATTAACAATACACCATGCAATACACTAACAATACACTACGCACGCAATACACTACAATACAGCACTAAATATACAATCCTAAACTACACTACATATTCCCAATTCCACCCATAAACTATCTATACAGTTCACACATACAAGTATATTAACAATCCCACCCGTCTGTACTCACTGTCCCTACAGGGTTAACAAAGGGTTAAAAGGATTTGTTTGCAGAGCAGAAGCATGCTCTACAGGACCAGGGTAACCACCAGTGGTTTATCAGGGTCACCAGGGTAAAGGGGTTAATGCAGGCACATTTCCGCCGGACAGGGGACATCAGGGGTACAAATAGGGCCACAGGATCAGGGGTACAAACAAGGATACAATAAGGCAAGGGTTTGGGGGATCAGGGTGTCCAGTAACCAGTGGCACAGGATCAGGGGTACAAACAAGGATACAATAAGGCAAGGGTTTGGGGGATCAGGGTGTCCATACAGTGGGGGTAACCACAAATACAATCAGGGGAACCAGTGGCACAGGATCAGGGGTACAAACAAGGATACAATAAGGCAAGGGTTTGGGGGGATCAGGGTGTCCAGTAACACGGCAAGGGTAAATCAGGGCCCAGGGTCACATCACATCGAGGACACAAATATAGGGGTTACAGGACCAGGGGTGATACTTAGGCCTTATCCAGGTGGTCATCATGGAGCTCCTCTCTCCTATGCGTCTCTGAATCTAGTCTGGTTGCAAGAGAGCGCACCTCTGGCCGGTTCGGGGTTTTATAGCCCAAAAGCAACCCCCTCCTCCTTCCTCAGGCATGTGACATCATAGTGTGCCTTAGTCCCCCCTCCTAGTCCCAAAAATGCTGGGAGTAATGGGCATGGCCATGGGGCAGAGGTGTGGAAAAACAGGTCTTTGATGTCTCTGATTAGAAGGTCCCCTCACAACGGTGCCACAGAGTCTGATTGCTTTGGGCCTGAACAAAAGGGGACTAGATGCTAATCAGCTGTTATCCTACAGGCTATCAGCACAAGTTTTCCTCTAAACAACTCTGCTGATAACAGTTGGAATTGCATATATGCATATATATATCCACAGATGCTTGGGGGCTCATCTATAAACACATACAAAACCGGGGGTATGAATGGGCAGCAATAAGCCCACATACATACTGTCATGCTGACATAAGTGTATATACATAGACACGTGTGCAAATACATACACACATATCTATATATACACACACCCTCGCATATATCTGGGGCATCACATACAGGGGACATATATAAGGGGGCACATATATATACTAATATAAGGGGGATTATAAGGGGGCACAGCTTCCAGGGACCACATATTTCCCACAGGGGCCACCATGAGCCCCTGGGGATCACCATGGGCATCACCCCATGATGCGGTGGTTAATGTATGCATATATATACCATACATGCCCGCACGTGTTTGCAGGCATGCATGGATATATATGCACACGTCTCAACCGTTCCTCAACAGCGATATAAACAAAATCTATATCGTTGCCTGAATTTATATTGTTCATATCGTATATCGTTTATATCGCCCACCCCTACTGTGGGCACTTAGAAGCCATCACAGCCATGCCTAGTAATGGCATGGCTGTGATTGGCCGGTGCATCATGTGACCCAGCCTTAGTTCGATGAGTGACCTCAAAGAATGAGAAGAGCATCAAATAAGGGACGTGGCCCAGGTCGTGGTGCTGCTGGTGTTGGTGGAGCTCCTGTTGCAGGAAGAGGACATGGTCGATCTGTGCCAGCTACACGCCCAAATGAAGCACCTTCCTAAGGTGCACGTAGGCGACAGAACGTTCAGCATTATTTTGTAGATCCAAATACCGGTGTACGAATGGTGAGGCCAGAACAAGTACAGGCGATAGTAGATTGGGTTGCTGACAGTGGATCCAGTTCCATCACATTGTCTCCCACCCAGTCTCCTGCTGAAACCGCAGAGTTGGCACCTGCAGCCGATGTCCATCAGTCTTTCACCTCACCCCCTTGCAAATCAGCCAAGCAATCTGAGCCCCAAGTCATGCAGCAGTCTCTTCTGCTTTTTGATGACTCTGTTAGCAGGGTTTCCCAGGGCCATCCACCTATCCCTGCCCCAGAAGTGGAAGATATTGAGTACACCGATGCCCAACCACTTATGTTTCAAGATGAGTACATGGGAGGACCATCGCAGTTTTAAAACGTATCTGTTTGGGGGACAAACCCCACACCGAGCAGGAGCTGTGGACGGGCCTTGAACAACAGACCGATGAGTGGTTGGTTCCAGTCAGCCTCAAGCTGGTGGTGTGCGATAATGGGCGAAATCTCGTAGCAGCTCTGGGACTAGCCGGTTTGACGCACATCCCTTGCCTGGCGCATGTACTGAATTTGGTGGTGCAGAGGTTCCTTAAAAATTAGCCCGATATGTCAGAGCTGCTGCATAAAGTGCGGGCCGTATGTGTGCGCTTTTGGCGTTCTCACCCTGCTGCTGCTCGCCTGTCAGCGCTGCAGCGTAACTTTGGCCTTCCCGCTCACCGCCTCATATGCGACGTGCCCACCAGGTGGAACTCCACCTTGCACATGCTGGACAGACTGTGCGAGCAGCAGCAGGCCATAGTGGAGTTTCAGCTGCAGCACGCACGGGTCAGTCGCTCTGCAGAACAGCACCACTTCACCACCAACGAGTGGGCCTCCATGCAGGACCTGTGTGCCGTGTTGCGCTGTTTTGAGTACTCCACCAACATGGCCAGTGCCGATGACGCCGTCCTCAGCGTTACTATCCCACTTCTATGTCTCCTTGAAAAAAGAATGTGGCACAAGAGGAGGAGGAAACGGGATCATTTTTTCTACGGTTATCAGGCCAGTCATTCACAAGTGGCTCGGAGGGTGGGTTCCTGCACCCACAAACGCCAGGTACACAATTGTCCAGCCAGGACACAGTTCTGGAGGAGGAGGAGGATGATGAGGAGGAGGAACCATGTTCACAGCAGGGTGGCACCCAGACCAGCTTATGGACATCACTGGTGCGTGGATGAGAGGATACAGAGGACACAGACGATATACCTGTAGTGTACGGGGACTGTAATGCCCGTCACTACAGAAGGGTCACTTGTGTGCTGTCGTCCCCCCTTATTTATGGGGAAGTTGGTATAAGTCATCTTTATAAACTGTAATGCTATGTATTTCCCTGTTACTGTGAAACTTGCATGTACAGGCCTGCTAGGGGTGTCATTCCAGCTCTTAGTCACTAGAGGGAGCTAGGGAGCCCTAGGTTATATAAGGCCCAGTCAGGGAAAGGAGAGAGTGTCTAAAGTCAGTCTAGTCTAAAGTCAGTCTACAGCAGTTGGAGTTTAGACTATGTCAGAGTCAAGTCCAGGCCGGAAGCCTGCAGACCAGGAGAGGGTATTGCAGTCCCTGTAACCGGGTTCCAGATTCAAAGAGAAGGTTCCCCTCCTGAGTTCACCTATGCAGAAGCAGGAACACCTCAGTTAAAGAGCCTGAGGAAGCTGAGAGAGAGACAGAGGCAAAGCTCAGAAAAGCAAGAGGTACTCAAGACAACAGAGGAGGTACTTGATAAAGATAAAACCAAGGATATACGCCAGAGCTAGGGTATTGGGCCTTGTAGAAGATTTTCTATGTTCCAGGATCAGTCAGGAATAGAGTGCAAGCTGCCTGTACTGCAAGTCCTGTGTTTAACACTCTGAAGTCACCTTGCTATACATATATTGCCTGCATCAACTGTATTGAAAATCAACTGTCTGCAAAGGAACTGCGTTTCCGTTAATGTCCCTATATGATGACTACTAAAGTTTGAGTTCTGCTTTAACATCACGTGGTTCCTCAATTATTCCTGCTATCAGCAAACGGCGTGCCACCGTTTAATTGGCACTGGCGTCACGAACATTTCTCATCATCACCTGCCCTTGCAGAGAGTCAGCCGTCTCAGGTTAGTGTCTATTGCACTACAACACCCAGGAACATTTCTAAACCTAACTTGAGTACGCTGCACCTCTCTTTTGGAGTCACGAACAGGATGCGCACGCTTTCTAGTGCAAGAAGCGTGAACTTTGTGCCTTATACAGTTGCCCTGTGACCAAAGTGACAAATTGCCTGTTTTATTAAAGTGGACTTTGTGGACTGAAAATCCTACCCAAAGTGTACCTAAAACCTCCAAAAAGCGCTGTGCAGTGTTGCGCTATCAAGAGGAAGGAAATCGCCACATCGGAGTGTGGTTTTGTGGACTTTTCATCATCCTGCTTGCTGTCAGTGAATAGACAGCGCTTCTACCAAAGATGGCCGCTGAGGCTACTGAAATAGCTACTGCGTCATCTTCATCCCGAAAAGGCGGGAAAAATTGGCGCCTTTTTGAGGAAGTTGCGGGAAGGAGTTCAAGGTCAGGCGCCAATGCTTATCTGGACATTTGCATGTCGGCCAGCATGGACTCCGCCTTCCATATACTGGAATACCTGGGGGGCGGCCTCCCAGTGCAATCGGAGGAGCTGGCTGATCTTATTGACGCCACCCTATCGCTCTCCAGAGAAGGATCGAGCATGTTGGAGAGTGAGCACAGCTTTGCTGCAACGTCCGCGCCTGAAATACCAAAGATGACTGATATTGGTGTAGAGCCAGAGGGACCGGAGAAACCCGCCTGCCCGCCACGGGAGAAAGAACCAGAGCCCTGCTATGGCTCCTGGAGAGACTTCTTTCAGCCCTCTTTCAAGTGGTCTTCACTAATGGCAGAGATCCGGGAGGCCGCTATAAAGCGGAATACAAAGACTAAAATCTATTATGAGGAATTGACCAAGACTATCCATGAACGACACACCGACACCCAACCCCGCCTGGAAAGGAGAAAGGGGTTGGTGGTGTCCTTTGACCAAACCCGTGGCTACGGGTTCATCCAAGATTATCTAACTGGCAGAGACTTGTATGTTAACAGAAGATCTGTCAAGAGAGACTACCTCCCTTCCTATCAGCACAGCCTCCGCGAGGGAGAGGAAGTGGAGTTCACCCCTGCCGAGAGCCTGAGAGGCCCTTATGCAACTGCCGTGACCCGTACCAAGCGAGAACCTGAGGACTGGGAGGCAGAAGAAGACTACTCTGGCTGCGAGCGGGAACCTGAACGCTCTCCAGAGCCGGCCCATCACGCCTTCCAGGAGCGGAGCTCCTTCATTGGGCCTAATGTCTTCTGGCAGCCAACCGTGTTGGAAAAATGGGTGAGCCCTTATCCTTCCCCCGAGCTGCCTCGTCGGGAGAAGACCATACAGGACCTGGAGAACTTAAAAGGACTTCGGGTTACCTTGGAGAACATCCAGAAGGGTCGGAGACCCGATGCGCCACCAGAACCTGCAGAGGCCGAGTCCGAGCCATCGTTGACTGTACCTGCGCCGGCGGCGCCAGCAGATGACAGCGACTCCGACACGGAGAGCATCGGTCACCAGATTGTCCGGCTGGAAGAGAAGTTGCGGGAGCTGCGCAAGATCGCGACCGCCAGGATCCGGACGCCGCCAAAGAAGGACGAGGTAAGGGTGCCTGTCACCACCCGTAGACCACCTTCTGTCACCACCGCTCCGTTGCGGCCCCAAAGAGGACCCGCTATTGCTGTGAACTGCTGCACAGAGCCCACCGGACCGCTTGCGGCGGCGGTACCCAATGCAGCACCACCCACAATCAGTATGCCGGGACCGGTACAGTCCACCCGAGGGTTTATCCCTAGGCCCATGGGGCCAATACCTATTAGGGGCCCCTTTACCTTGCAGCTGCCCCCTGACACCGTTATGTGGGCACATCCTCCTGTAGAGGACTACTACAGGCCGTACTTGCCAGCAGAGCCGGGTAATTATGACATGCCACTGTGAATCAGCCTGCTAGGCCTTTGATTTATTTTGTTAGAAATGATGATGTTGAAAGCTTAACCCTTCCAGGACAGGGGTCCTATGTTTTCTGGTTCTTTGTTGCTGCTGCCAGTTCATCCACGGCTCAGTGGTAGGTGTTAACCACTGAAATAACAAGGTCAACAAAGCCAAGTTTGTTTCCAGGACCTCCTGCCTGCTTTTGCTATCCCACGCCAAGTTGTGCCTGTTCCTTTGTTGCACCTTTTAACCTTACCCCCCTTTTCAGGTTGATCAGGGGTATTACAGCACTTGTTTTATATTGTGCAACTTGATACTAAGGAACCGTGCCCGGAGACAGACTCAAAAGAACCTGAGCCTCTGAGATTCTTACTCTTTTTAAAGGAAATGTGCCCAGAGATGGACTCCACCGCATGAGAGCCTCTGTGATTTAATAGGAAAATAACCTGGGTACGGACTCATGTTTGTTCTTTGAGCCTCCAAGAACTTTTATACTGTTTTATCTATTTTGCTGTTCTATTATGGACTTATTCATTGTCATGGACTATCCTGGTATTAATGTCACGCTGTGCCAGGTCGGCGCCCCAGTTCCATTCACTATCCTGAGAAGAAGAGAACGACGCCCCTTGTCACCACACTTCACTTTTGCCAATTGGACCTGATATGAATGTAAATGCAGATGAATTACATGTATGTATGCCTGCATGTCTCTTTTTCTGTTTCAGGTAGAGATTCCAGTTGGGCGAGCCCTGATGGAGTACGAGGTCGTACTCAGCTTAAAGCAGTGGGGTATGTAGTGTACGGGGACTATAATGCCCGTCACTACAGAAGGGTCACTTGTGTGCTGTCGTCCCCCCTTATTTATGGGGAAGTTGGTATAAGTCATCTTTATAAACTGTAATGCTATGTATTTCCCTGTTACTGTGAAACTTGCATGTACAGGTCTGCTAGGGGTGTCATTCCAGCTCTTAGTCACTAGAGGGAGCTAGGGAGCCCTAGGTTATATAAGGCCCAGTCAGGGAAAGGAGAGAGAGTCTAAAGTCAGTCTACAGCAGTTGGAGTTTAGACTATGTCAGAGTCAAGTCCAGGCCGGAAGCCTGCAGACCAGGAGAGGGTATTGCAGTCCCTGTAACCGGGTTCCAGATTCAAAGAGAAGGTTCCCCTCCTGAGTTCACCTATGCAGAAGCAGGAATACCTCAGTTAAAGAGCCTGAGGAAGCTGAGAGAGAGACAGAGGCAAAGCTCAGAAAAGCAAGAGGTACTCAAGACAACAGAGGAGGTACTTGATAAAGATAAAAGCAAGGATATACGCCAGAGCTAGGGTATTGGGCCTTGGAGAAGATTGTCTATGTTCCAGGATCAGTCAGGAATAGAGTGCAAGCTGCCTGTACTGCAAGTCCTGTGTTTAACACTCTGAAGTCACCTTGCTATACATATATATATATATTGCCTGCATCAACTGTATTCAAAATCAACTGTCTGCAAAGGAACTGCGTTTCCGTTAATGTCCCTATATGATGACTACTAAAGTTTGAGTTCTGCTTTAACATCACGTGGTTCCTCAATTATTCCTGCTATCAGCAAACGGCGTGCCACCGTTTAATTGGCACTGGCGTCACGAACATTTCTCATCATCACCTGCGCTTGCAGAGAGTCAGCCGTCTCAGGTTAGTGTCTATTGCACTACAACACCCAGGAACATTTCTAAACCTAACTTGAGTACGCTGCATACCTCCCACAGAGGACAGCTTTTCGTTGCCTCTGGGCAGCCTGGCACACATGAGCGATTACATACTGCAATGGCTCTGCAACGACCGCCGAGTTGCCCACATGCTAACTTGTGCTGATTACTGGGTGGCCACGCTGCTGGATCCCCGTTACAAGGACAACGTACCGTCCTTAATTCCGTCACTGGAGCGTGATCGTAAGATGCGCGAATACGAGCGCACGCTGGTAGACGTGCTGCTGGTGGCATTCCCACCTGACAGCGGGGGCACAGTGGAAGCACAAGGCAAAGGCTGAGGAAGAGGTCGCCAACGCAGCTGGGGCACCGCCAGCACCTCAGAAGGCAGGGTTAGCATGGCCGAAATGTGGAAAATCTTTGTCAGCACGCCACAACAACCAGCACCACCAGCTGATATGGAATGTCTTAGCAGGAGGCAGCATTTCAGCAGCATGGTGGAGCAGTATGTGTGCACACGCCTACACGTACTGACTGATGGGTCTTCCCCCTTTCAACCTCTGGGTCTCCAAATTGGGCACATGGCCTGAGCTTGCCCTTTACGCCTTGGAGGTGCTGGCCTGCCCTGCAGCCAGTGTATTATCTGAACGTGTGTTTAGCACGGCAGGGGGGTGATCACAGACAAGCGCAGCCGCCTGTCCACAGCCAATGTGGACAAGCTCACGTTCATTAAAATTAACCAGGCATGGATCCCTCAGGACTTGTCCGTACCTTGTGCAGAATAGACATGTATACCGGTCTTACCCAGCCATTGTTATACTGCAGCGCAATTGCTCTTTGCATTCTCTTTTCTATTTCCCAATGTTTTGGGGATCGCTAATTTATATAAAATAAAAAATAAAAAAAATACCTCCTCCACCACCGCTTCTACCTACACTGCCACGTCTACCGCCTCCTCAACCTCCTACTCCACTTTGACCTCCGCCTCCTAGTTCAAGATTTTTTTTTTCTATTCTATGTTATTTTATGTCATTTCCCTATCCACATTTGTTTGCAGGGCACCTGTCCTGCTCTTACCCCTATTTTGCTTCCTTTTGCAGCCCTCTAACCCTTACTATGACTATTTTACAGCCATTTTAGTGCCCCAAAGTTTAGGTCCCCATTGACTTCAATGGGGTTCAGGGTCAAGTTTTGGGTCCCGAACCCGAACTTTGAGCCGAAGTTCGGCCGAACCTGAACTTCCAGGTGTTCGCTCATCCCTGATCACAGGTCCTGTAATGGAACTGCACAGTGTAAAGTGTAGTTTCCAGGTTAGGACAGTGCATTTGCCAGGACCTGTGATGACATCATCTTCAACATCACAGTCCTGCAGGATCTAGCAAAGGTACTGCACCAAAAATGGTGTAGTTTCTAGGTTTGAAAGGTACATCTGCCAGGACCTGTGATGACATCATCACAGGTCCTTCAACCCTTAACAGCAAGTGTTTGACGTTCACAATCAGCTCTGCATTGATCCATACAGACTGGAATGGAGTGGTAACAGGAGGTCCTCCACTTTTCCCTTCATTTGCCCTCCCCCCATGCCCTGTTTTTACTCATTGCTCACTCATATACAATACTTCAGACAGGTACAGTGACCACAACCTCATGTATCTGACACACAGTGACCATAATGTATAACTGACCACATATGTCTGTACACACTGCATCTACAGTATTATACCTTGTATGTCTTACATCAATACACTGCTCTATATATATATTTATACACACACACATACTGCATATATTACACAGTATTAGTGATGGACGAACATCTGCCGGGACGGTTCGCGAACACGATCAAATGTTCGCGAACCGCAAGTTCGCGGCGGGTCCCATTCATTTTAATGGCAGGCAAACCTGAAAAACCTTCAGCTCATATTTGCAGCCAAGAAATAATTACTAGAAGTGCACAAATAGTCCCACAACATGGACAGTGACATACCAGATGTATTATTCAAATTTGCGATCTCCATTTATAATTTTTTTCAATGCGAAATATCGGCAATATAATTTTCGCGTACGCGCATGCGCACACCAGTTATAATTGGTTTTTCCAATACAGTTTGTCACTGCAAAACTGCAAACAAATGCTGCTGTGCCCAAATGCAGTATATAGAAAGTATATTATTGGTATATAACACCCCCGCTTCTATCAGTTTTTTGGGGGGGCGGCTGGTATATCACATCAGTTATAATAATTTTTTTCAATAACGCTTGTCCCTCTATATTCCTGCGGTATCACAGCAGAACCGCACACAACTGCCGCACAATACAAATGCACTATATACTTTCTATGTTAGAAAGTATATTATATATCGCACCCCTCTGTGTATCACACCTATCGATAGCACACCTATACTAGTGCTTAAAAAGACTTTTGTGGCCCTATTATCTAGTGTTTGGTGTCCCTATCAGCCTGTCCCTGCTCCACACAGCAACCTCTCCCTACACTGGCAAAACACGGAATGTAAAATGGCGCCAGATCGGGTTCTGTTATAGGGTAGGAGTGTGTCCATGTGCTGAAACGTCTCAATTGGCTGTCCTGTCCAACCTGATGGATGTGTCATGGGTAGAGATGAGCGAACTTCTGTTTTAAGTTCGGCGTCTAAAGTTCGGCTTCCGGTTAGCGGAGGATCCCGATATGGATTCCGAATTCCGTTGTGGTCCGTGGTAGCGGAATCAATAATCGGCCATTATTGATTCCACTACCACGGACCACAACGGAATTCGGAATCCATATCGGGATTCTTCGCTAACCGGAAGCCGAACTTTAGACGCCAAACTTAAAACAGAAGTTCGCTCATCTCTAGTCATGGGTCAAAGTTCTTCACAATGTAAAAAAATATGGCGGGCGCGAATATCTCCATATGTACGCATGTTCGGCGAACGAGCAAAGTTCGCCGTGAAACGACCACCGGGCGAACCGCAAGGCCATCACTACACAGTATTATAGATGCAATATGTACAGATATATAGTATACACAGCAGTGTACTGCTATGTGAGGTACGAGGTATAATAGATGAAGTGTGTACAGATTGAAAGCGACGGAATGAGGCACAGCCATAATGTAGTGCGGATTGACTTAGGGGGAAGACCGCAGGATAGCAAAGGGTTAATGTCTGTATGCTTGGCTAGGGGTTGGTTTAAGGGAGGAAAGGGGAGGATTAGCAGATTGGCGGGCAGTATATATTGGCAGTAGGAGGGGCGTCGGTCAGTGGTAGAGTAGAGCAAGTGCGTTTAGCAGTTTGGCAAGATGTCGTCGCTTGAGGATTTATTGGAGGCGGTTAGGGCGGCTGTACAGGTACACGGTGCTGCACGTTTGCAAGAGACCATGCAGTCGGTCCTGAACCCCCCTTCTGCGTCCGTTGAGGCTGCGCATCCCTGCAGGGCTAGGCGCTCGGTTCCCCCGGAACGCCTGAGCCCTGAGACTACTCCTAGATTGCGCCGGCGAATGCGGAGCCCCCCCAGGCACCCTCCGCTGCAGTCTGCGCTGCCCGTTTCTGATTCGGCACGCAGACGCAGCGGGAGGACAGCAGCAAGAAATGGTAGGCCGGCGGGAGAGGGACGGTCTGGTCCGGGTCCCGTCTCCCGGTCTCTGAGAGGGAGAGGTCAGGTGCGCACGGCTGTCTCCCCGCGAGAGGCCTTGCGGGGGGCGCGAGCCAGGGCAGACTTACCTGCAGACTGTGGCGGTGTTGCTGCGGCCGGGTCGCTGGCCGGCCTGGGCCTTCTGGATGGCGGTGAGGGAGTGTTGCCTGCGTCGCGGTCAGTTTCCTCTGATCGGCGACATCATCGTGGTGAGCCTGAGGCGCGGAGTGGCGGTGCTGGAAGGGAGAGTGCGTCGCGGCCCCTGGCGGTGGGTCGGCGGCATTGCACCTTATCAGGAGCTGCAGCGGTGAATGAGCCTCCTGAACTGCGGCATGATAATGCGGCTCACAGTGCCTCTGCTTTGGAGCCTGGTTTGCTGGGAGTCGCTGGGATGAGAGGTTTGCGGCCAGGTGTGAGGGCCTCTGCTTCACAGGGGGCTGCGGATGTCAGCCCTATGCAACCGGAGTCTGAAGGGGAGTTGTCGCAGCTGGAGGACGGTGAAGTGGATCCAGGAGAAGAGTCAGCGGCTGGCGGTATGGACGACGCTGGGCCATCTGGGAGTGACGTCTCATTGGTGATACCCGAGGGGAGGTCTGCGGCTGCCTGCGACATCGTCGGGGGATGGCCAGGTGAGAGAACGCCGTGTCAGATTCCTGTTGGGGGGGTTGGGAATTCAGTGGTACATAGTGGGGGGGTTTCTGAGGCTTTGGTGAGGGATGTATTGTCGGGTATGCTCGCTTTGCTATCACGGTTGGGCTCGGGTTCTGCTGGGTCTCCGGCGGCTGTGTGGTCGTCGGCTCCGGATTTGGCGCTGGTTCAAGGGGCGGTGCAGGGTTTGCTGGGGGAGAGTGGCGGCTCGGCGGCTGGTGGGCAGGCCTGTGGTTCTGGGCTGGCAGCGGGGGCAAAAGGTGATGTGGTGGATGGTGTTAGGTTGGCGGATTCAGCGAAGAGTGAGATTTACGTGTGTTTTGAGGGGCCGCTGGGGGCTCATTTGAAGCAGGAGGTCAGGGAGAAGATATGGAAGGATCAATATGTGAAAATTTTCTCGTTGCTTCCTTTGGAAAAATTTAATTTGGATAGGGGTAAGCTGGACGAGAGTAAGAAGGAGGAGGAAGAAAGGAGGAGGTTTAGGTTGATTCCGCGCATTTTTCAGAATTGGTTGCAGGCCTTTGCAATTTTGGCCAGCGTCGTTGGGGAAAAAGCGCCTGAGCACTGCTTGGCCCTTTTTTGCTATATGGATGCTATCGGGGAGGCTCATCGGACGTATGGGGGTGTGGCGTGGCTTAGGTACGATGAGCAGTTCCGGCAGCGGAAGGCGGTCAGGCCTAGTATTCGTTGGGACCATAAGGATATTGGTCTGTGGATGCGGTTGATGGCGGCACCCCGAGGTGGGGGGTCTCAGCCCTTTCGTGGAGCGGCCGGGGGTGCCTCGGCTGCGGAGTCTCAGGTTGGGGGCAGAAGGGGTTGTTGCTGGCAGTTCAACGAAGGACATTGCCGGTTCTTGTCCGACTGCAGGTTTAAGCATGAGTGCTCCGGTTGCGGAGGTTCCCATAGCCTGTCTCGGTGCTTCCAGAGGGGGAAGGGTAAGGGATCCGAGGTTATGCAAAAAAGGGGTGACACCGGTGAGGGTGGAAGAGATGGAGCCGTATTTAAGGATGTACCCAAATAGGGAGGCGGCTCGGTTGTTGTTGGAGGGGTTTAACGTGGGGTTTGTTATCCCGTGTAGTTTGGTCGGGACGAGGGTTGCGTCCCGGAATTTGTCTTCAGCTTTGCGCTACCCTGATGTGGTGAGGGATAAGATTTTGAAGGAGGTTGCGGCTGGCAGGGTGGTCGGCCCCTTTTCGGAGTGTCCTTTGCCGGATTTGTGGGTATCCCCGTTGGGATTAGTTCCTAAGAAGGAGCCCAATAAGTTCAGGCTCATTCATCATTTGTCCTATCCGGTTGGTGGGTCGGTGAATGATGGGATTGCAGACGAGTTATGCTCGGTGTCATACACGTCTTTTGATGAGGCAGTGCGTTGGGTGCGGCGTTTTGGGCAGGGCGCCCTGCTTGCTAAAACTGATATTGAGGCTGCTTTTCGATTGTTGCCCATTCACCCTGACAGTTTGCATTTGCTTGGTTTTCAGTGGGAGGGTTGTTTCTATGTTAATGGAGGCAGGCTGGTTTCCTTTCTAACTTGGAGCTTTTTCCTATTGTTCTGGCTACTGAGTTGTGGGGGGACTGGCTTAGGAATCGGCGGGTGCGTTTTTACTGCGATAACATGGGTGTTGTTCAAGCGATTAACAGCCAGTCGGCTAACTCACCGCCGGTGTTGAATTTGCTGAGGCATTTGGTATTGAGGGGTTTGCGATTGAATGCATGTTTTGTTGCGGTACATGTCCCGGGAGTAGATAACTCACTTGCTGATTCCCTTTCTCGTTTTCAGTGGGAGTGTTTCCGCGGCTTGGCGCCGGGAGCCGAAATCCGGGGGTTGCCCTGTCCTCAGTGGCTCTGGAGCGTGGCCTTGGGGTGTCAGCGGGCCTGATTAGGCGGTCGCTTAGTAACGGTACGTGGGCAGCCTACTCTTCTGTGTGGTCTTTGTGGGAGGATTTGATTGAGCAGGTGGGAGGTTGTAGCTGGAGGATTTTCGAACGCTATTGGTCTTTTGGTTAGGAACGTTTTATGCTGCGGGTTTGTCTTTTTCAGTGGCGTCAAAGAGGTTAGCGGCGGTTGCCTTTTGGTTGCGGTTGCGAGGCATGGCCGATGTGTTTTATGGTGCGGCAGGCATTGAAGGGCTACCGCCGCTGCGGGGTACGGAGGGACGCTCGCAGGCCGGTTTCGTTTGCAGTGTTGCAGATTTTGTGGACAGAGGCGGGATCGGTTTGTGTGTCAGCATTTGAAGTGTGTCTGTTTAGGGCGGCCTTTTCTCTGGCCTTTTTTGGAGCATTTCGCATCTCAGAGTTGGTGGCAGCGAGTCGCACGGGCGATGGGGGTTTGTTATGGGAAGACGTTGGATTGGTGGATGGTGTCTTGCGGTGTTTCATTCGCAGGTCTAAGACGGATCAGGAGGGTAAAGGGGTTGTTTTGTGGTTGAGGCCGTTGGGTGGGTCAGTACTTTGTCCTGTGCGATGTGTAGAGGAGTTCTTGGATGTGAGGCCTGGCGGCAGGGGGACATTGCTGATTCATCAGGACGGTTCGCGGTTGTCTCGTTTCCAATTTGTCACTGTTTTCAGGAAGTGCTTGTTGGCTGCTGGTTTGCCCGCTAAAGAGTATGCATCTCACTCTTTTCGTATTGGGGCCGCAACCGAGGCGGCTAGGTGGGGCCTAGGGGAGGAGGTTATCCGGCGTATCGGACGCTGGGAGTCGGATTGTTTTCGATCTTATATTCGGCCCCATCTGTTGTGAATGTCTGGTTAGGGGCTGAGAAGGGGTGGGATGTTGCTAATTATTTTACATTTTGGATGTGGTTTAATTTTGTTTGTTTTGTTGCAGGGTCGGCGCCTTGTTTGGCTTGGATATTCGGGCACTCGTATGTTCATTGGGGGGCCTTGCGTGCGGACGTCAGGCGGAACGGACGCCAATTGGGCTTTTCAGCGGAAGACATGCAGATTAGGTGGATTGGTTTGCGGGGGCTTCTTTGGGGGCGGGTTTTGCCTGAGATTCATTTGAATGTTAGGTTGGATCGTCCACTGGATGTGTTGGTTCTTCATGTCGGCGGAAATTATTTGGGGGTCCGTCGGTCCCGGGATGTTATTCGGGATATTAAGCTGGATGTATTGCGTTTGTTGGCGGATTTTCCTGAGATTTTGTTGGTTTGGTCGGAGGTGGTGGCGAGAAGTAGTTGGAGGTTTGCCAGGTCTGTGGAGCGGATTAACAAGGCGCGGGCGCTTTGTTCGCAGGCAAGGTGGGATAGTTGTGCGCCATCGGGAATTGGAGGCGGCGTCGCCTCAGTTCTTGAGAGCTGATGGAGTGCACCTTAATGATGTTGGTATTGACATGTGGGCTTTGGGCATTCAGGAGGGTTTGGAGACGGCCCTGAGGGTGTGGCAGGACGCCCACAGGTGAGGTGTCACCGGTGGTCTTCTGGTGGATGATTGTTATGGGATCCTGGGGAGCGATTCAATGGTTAAGAGATGCGGGACATGTTGGAGCCTGCATCTCATGTGGTTTGTGAATGCCGAGGATGGGGGCTCCTGTTTGGGATAAAAGGCCTACAGGAGGAGATACTTGGATACTTCAAGGATTTGGTGCTCTTGGGTCGGTGAGTGCGGCCGAGGGTAAGCTTGAAGTACAAGGTGAGACGGTTAAGGAAGATGCCGCTGGTTTGGGTTGCCCTCCAGGATCCTTGTTACGGTGCAGTGGGTCATAACGTTGAAGGTTGTGTTAAAGTGCCTGTTGTTATTATTATTATTGTTATTATTTTATTATTAGTGGAAGGCTGAAAAGTCAGCCTGAATTTGTGGGAGGGGCATCTTACCTTTTTAAGCTCCAGCCCCCAGCTCCTCAGGGCGCTTCTGTTCACAGTCTGGATAAGGAGTCGCTTGCTCTGGTACTGCATCCGTGCACGTCGTGAGTTGCATTCATCTGGTACGCTTCGTTTCGTGTTCATACACTGCCGTCACGTCTTCAGGAGAGGTAATTCTGTGCAAACAGTGCGCCACAAGGCTCCATTAGCGACGGTCACATACCTCCGGCTCCCTCAGTCGGCGTGCGTTCCAGCGTGGAACGCATGCCGATACACATTTCTGCCAAAAAAAAAAATAATAATTGTTTTGTTTCCCCCTTCCTCTCTCTTGTTCTCCCCTGTCTTTTCCATCCAACTCCCTCCCGAGACAACAGGGGGGGCTGGGTCTGACCCGCGGGTCCCCCCCTCCACACGGTCTCCCCCATCCTTACCTCGGGCTCCGCTGCGGGCCGACGTGTGTTCCGGCATGGAGCGCACGCCGGAAATCCGCCTCCAGCCATGATCCGGGTCACGTGGTTGGCGTGCTTTCCAGCTTGGAGAGCACGCCGGAGGGCCTCCGTCGGCCCTGGGCCGGGTCACATGTTCGGCGTGCGTTCCAGGGTGGAGCGCACGCCGGAAGTCCGCCGCCAGCCATGGGCCGGGTCACGTGGTCGGCGTGCGTTCCAGCTTGGAGCGCACGCCGGAGTCCCTCAGCCGGGCCTAGGCCTGGTCGCGGTTGCGGCGTGCGTTCCTGGCTGGAGCGCACGCCGGAGTCGCCATTCAGGTCCGGCCGATTCATGCCATGACGGCTCCGGTGCCTTGGCTCCTACCTGGGCCATTCCTGTCCCCTCTGGGTCCCTCCCCTTCTTCTGTTACAGCCGGATTCTGGCCTCACTATTAGGTCTACGGCCCCCAGACCGGCACCCCCGTCGAAACAGGCCACACGCGGCAAGCAGGGGTACCTAGCCCCTGGGCAACGACGGCCATGCCCACAAACAGTAAAAAAAAAAAATAATATATATATAAAAAAAAATAATAATAATATATTAATAAATATATACATACAATTAAATCGGTATTCTTTCATACGCACTCCCGCCGTGCCGCAGCAGGAGGAAGGCAGGTCACCCTCGGTTCCCTCACTCAGGGACCTAGTTTCAGCACGGTGTTCAGAGAAACCGGGGTCTCACCACGAGTAGGTCAGGTCATCATTGCACGCCATACCCATTCAGCAATCACTAAACGCTCACTACAGTCACCTATTCTATGGTGGCGACAGTGCCATGTGTTTATGTATGTACTTCACGTTATATGCTGCTGTCTCATCTACTGGTTCGCCAGGCTCACACCTACTCCTGTCTCCTGGATCGCCCAGGCTCATACCTATCTCTGCCTCCTGGATCGCCAGGCACGCACCTATCTCTGTCTCCTGGTTCGTCCAGGCTCATACCTACCTCTGCCTCCTGGATCGCCCAGGCACGCACCTACCTCTGACTCCTGGATCGCCCAGGCACGCACCTATCTCTGTCTCCTGGTTCGTCCAGGCTCATACTTACCTCTGCCTCCTGGATCGCCCAGGCACGCACCTATCTCTGTCTCCTGGTTCGTCCAGGCTCATACCTACCTCTGCCTCCTGGATCGCCCAGGCATGCACCTATCTCTGTCTCCTGGTTCGTCCAGGCTCATACCTACCTCTGCCTCCTGGATCACCCAAGCACGCACCTACCTCTGCCTCCTGGATCGCCCAGGCACGCACCTACCTCTGTCTCCTGGTTCGTCCAGGCTCATACCTACCTCGATCTCCTGGTTCACCCAGTCCCGTCACCCTCCTCAGTTATGTTCTCTCTTTTCCTTCCGAACCTTATGACTTGCCCTCTCAGGAACGTGTCCTGATCGTTCACTTGTGCGACATTTGGATCAAGGTCAGGTGACCCAACACATCGATACAGGTAGTAGCCTCTAAGCCAGGTACGTTGCTCAGACCGACTCAAGCCTTCTCGTAGGCATCAGTCGTACTACGTTCCGTTCTCATATAGTTATTCGGGACCATTTCTTTCTTTACAGGTTTAAGCATGTCACATGCTTCTGACATAGAGGACACCATGTCTCTCCCTGGGACGTCCGTCTCAGGCCAGCCGGGCAACACGTCCGTGAGAAGCTGGACGGTTCCCAGGAACTTATTAAAAGGGGCATTCCTCACCCGGCCTCTGCCCGCAAAGCAGAGTTGTACAAGCGGTTGATGACCACCCCGGGTCCGTCAGGCGTCCAGCCGGGCACCACGGACACTCAGCAGTCTTTGAGGCATCTACAAGCCACCATTGACTCCTTGGTCGGCATGATGACTGTTGCCCAGTCCAGGGTTTCGGTACTGGAGTCCCGGGCCCCTCCCCCTCCCCCCCAGGCTCCATACCCTCCGGCCGAGTCCGTGGTTCCTCAGACGGCCTCCGTAGGTACGGCCATTTTCACTCCCAGGGTGGCCCCGGCTAATTTCATCCCGGACGGCATTAAGAAGGATATTCTAGCGGGAAAGGATGTGAACTTGGCGTCCATCCTTATCACCTCACAGGACCTCCCCGAGAACAGGGTCATCAATTGTGGTGACGTCTCCCTTGTCCTGAGGGCCAAGGACGCAAGGCTGAACCGAAAGCTTACCATCCCGGAATTTGTTCTGGCGTTCAGCCTGTTCAGGGATATTGTGTGCTCGGCCCAGCCCACTAGAAGGGAGGAACTAGATTCCTACCTCTATCTGGTCACCGATCTGGGGCATAAGTACGGTGGCGTGTCATTCTATGACTATCACCGCTCCTTCTCTGCGAAGGCTGCGGCTGCCCTGGCTCAATTCCAGTTCGTCACCAATTGGGCAAATATAGACATGGAACTGTTCTGCCGCCACTTCGCGGGTCTCAGGGCCCCGTCCTGCTCAGGGTGCCAGTCTATCTTCCATTCCGCGGACTGGTGTCCGAACGCAGTCAACCCTGTCCAGGATAGGTCCCTGCCTGGTCCCTCAGGTCTCCATCTGAGCACCCCCGGAGTGGACAAACTGGGCAGACCCATCGTGTACCTGGGCAAGAGCCAGGTCTGCAATAATTATAACAGGCATGGTTGCGGCTTCAACAGCTGCAGGGCACTCCATATCTGCTCGCAGTGTTTCAGGGCTCACCCGCGTTCCGCCTGTCCCAAGGGGTCGGCGAAGCAGCTATGACTAGCCGACATTGACCTCGACCTCCTTGGAATCCTTCTGCAGGGCCACCCCGACAGGGGGTTTGTGCAGTTCTTGCTGTCCGACTTCACAGAGGGATTTCACACGGGCCTCATCGCTCTGCCGCAGACGCCTTGGGAGGGCGGCAACCTGAGGTCGGCTTCTGAAGACCCGGCAGCGGTTGAGGAGTTGCTCCAAGCAGAAGTCGACAAAGGGTTCCTAATTGGGCCGCTTGAGTCGATTCCGTTTTCCTCCTGGCGCATCAATCCCATTGGCCTGGTGTCCAAAAAAAATACAAATAAAAAAAGGTTAATCTATGACCTGTCCGCGCCTCATGCCTCTGCCGTCCCCAGTCTCAACTCGCTCATCCCATCCGAGGAGTTCTCCATTAAATATTCCTCTATAGACGAGGCGATTAAAGGTATAGTAAACTCCGGCAGGGGTTCCTGGTTGGCAAAAGCGGACATCTCAGACACCTTCAAGCTCCTCCCCGTCAAACCGTACTTATGGGGTTACTACGGGCTTAGATGGGCCAATCACTATTATTTCGCAAACAGGCTCACGTTTGGGTCGAAGAGTAGCCCTTGGTTGTTCGACCAATTTGCCAAGGCCCTGCACTGGATCCTCGTCCACCATGGCGGATTACCAACAGTCATCCACTACCTCGATGACTTCCTGATCATCGAGGGTCCACAAGGCAGGTCGGGCAACCTGGCTACTCTTCTTCAGATTTTTTCCAGCCTACAGGTCCCGATAGCCCACGCAAAAACTGAGAGCCCCGGCCATAGGGTGACGTTCCTCGGTATCACCCTGGATTCCATCCGGATGGAGGCCAGCCTCCCGGAGGAAAAACTGGCGAGTTGCCGTGCGGCAATTTCCCACGCCATGTCCGTGGGCTATCTGTCCAGGGTAGAGCTCCAATCCCTGCTGGGGCGTTTCAACTTCGCCTCCAGAATTATGCCCCAGGGCAGGGCTTTCACCTCCAGGTTGCTCCAGCTGTTGCCTTCGGCCCCTGACCAGAGCAGCATTGTCCACTTGGACAGCCATGCCAGGGCGGACTTGGCCATGTGGTCCCTGTTTCTATCCTCCTGGAACGGGATCTCCCTTTTTGTACCATCATGGACACCATCATACCCCACCGTTTTCTCGGACGCTGCTGCGTCCCGGGGGTATGCCGCTATTTTTGGGTCCCACTGGATGGCTGGCCAGTGGCCCGTAGAAATCCGGTCAGTCGCCGAAAATCTGAGTTCATCTTCCCTCCTGGAGCTCTACCCCATCGTGGCGGCAGCCCAGAGGTGGGGTCATCGCTGGGCGAACACACCGGTGATGTTCATCACCGATAACCAGGCGTTGGTGGACATCATCACAAAAGGTCGGGCTAAATCCCCCAGGATCATGTCCCTCCTGCGCAGACTAGTTTGGCTCTCCCTCACTTATAATTTCCATGTGTTCTGCAGTCATATCCCGGGGGTCGAGAACGTGGCGGCAGATGCCCTGTCCCGATTTAATTTCCCCCTCTTTTTCCAGGTGCTGCCAGGAGCGGACCCTTCGGGGTTCCCCCTTCCGGTCTTCCAGTCTCTAGTGATGGACTAGAGTCCCTCCTTGCTCACGCCAGGAACCTGGTTCAGCACTCCCTCTCCTCCAATACCATCAGGAACTACCAAGCCGGTGTCAAGGTTTACGAAGGTTTCGCCAGGTCCCACCCGCAAGGTGGCTTGGGCGATGTCTCCTACACCCTGGCGTTTATAGCCCACTGTCACCGCAATCTCAGGCTGTCTTTCAACACCATCAAGCTGTACCTAGCGGGGATACAGCACTGCGCAATGCTTCATAACCCGAATGGAGGTTCCATTTTTTCAGTGCAGGCGGTAAAAGCTGCCCTTAGGGGGGTCCAGAAGTGCGGGGTCGTCCCTCCCGCCCGTAGGCAGCCTGTCTCCGGCGAGATGTTTAGGCGTCTCTCGTCCGCGCTGGATGGACTTCCTTTTGGGCACTCTCCTAGTTTGATTATCAAAGCAGCCATGTACCTCGGGTTTTACGGGTTCCTCAGGCCAGGTGAGTTCACCAGCACCTCCCCTAATCGTCAGGGGTTGCAGGTGCGACAGTTGTGCTGGGCCCATGACCATTTTGTCCTCTGGCTCCCTTCCACGAAGGCCAACCAGCATGGACCACCCTCGGAGGTCAGGTTTTTTAAAACCTCCAACGATTGGTGCCTAGTCATGGTCCTCCGTCAATTGCTAGCCCTGTTGCAGGATACCTCCCCAGAGGCCCCGCTGCTTCCTTGGCATGGGGGGCCCCTGACGTCAATCCAGTTTGTGTCCCAAATCAGAACGCTGGCCTCAGGTCTCGGTTATAACCCGCTGGCCTTCACAGGACACTCGCTCCGAATCGGAGCCGCGTCCTCAGCGTCAAAAAACGGGGTCCCGGCGCACGTGATTAAATGCATGGGTAGGTGGCGCTCTTCTTGCTTCACGAGATACATCCCGAACACGCATGTCGAGATTTCCCAGGCATTTTGTAATCTTGCTCTCTGAGTGGTATTAAAGGCTTTTGGTCACTACTCTGCTCTCCTCGTTTATTTTGCCCACTACTAGGCTTACCCTCGCTCCTGGCTTTCGGCACAACACAGCCAGCTAGGTCAGGTGAAGCGCTTCACCCACTCATCACAGTTAAGCCTCTCCCATAAGTGGAAGGCTGAAAAGTCAGCCTGAATTTGTGGGAGGGGCATCTTACCTTTTTAAGCTCCAGCCCCCAGCTCCTCAGGGCGCTTCTGTTCACACCCACCCACCCCCCCTGTTCTCAAACACTCCCTTTAGGGTACGCCCACTGCTAGGCTTACCCTCGCCCCTGGCTTCCGGCACAACACAGCCAGCTAGGTCAGGGGAAGCGCTTCACCCACTCATCACAGTTAAGCCTCTCCCATAATTATTATATGTGAATAATAAAGTTCGGCCATCATGGTCAATTTCTCCAAAACAAGATGGTGTCGGTGTGGTTATTGAAGGGTCAGGTTAGTGGGAGTAGACGGAGGAAATTCTTCCATCCTATTAAGTCAATATAGTATACACAGCAGTGTACTGATATGTGAGGTACGAGCTGTAATTCATACCTCATGCCTCACGTCAATGCACTGCTGTATTTTCTTTATACCTGTACACACTGCATATATTATATCATGTTCCTCACATATCAGTACACTGCTGTATATACTATATACCTGTACACACTGCATATATTATACCTCATAACTCACATATCAGTACACTGCTGTATATACTATATATCTGTACACACTGCATATGTTATACCTCGTACCTCACATATCAGTACACTGCTGTATGTACTATATATCTGTACACACTGCATATATTATACCTCGTACCTCACATATCAGTACACTGCTGTATGTACTATATACCCGTACACACTGCATATATTATACCTCGTACCTCACATGTCAGTACACTACTGTATACACTATATACCTGTACACACTGCATCTATTATACTCGTACCTCACATATCAGTACACTGCTGTATGTACTATATACCCGTACACACTGCATATATTATACCTCGTACCTCACATATCAGTACACTACTGTATATACTATATATATCTGTACACACTGCATATATTATACCTCGTACCTCACATATCAGTACACTGCTGTATATACTATATAGCTGTACACACTGCATCTATTATACCTCGTACCTCACATACAGTCCTGATCAAAAGTTTAAGACCACTTGAAAAATGGCAAAAAATCATATTTTACATTGTTGGATCTTAACAAGGTTCCAAGTAGAGCTTCAACATGCAACAAGAAGAAATGGGAGTGAGACAAAACATTTTTTGAGCATTTAATTAATTGAAAATAACGATTAAACTGAAACAGGCTGTTTTTCAGCTGATCAAAAGTTTAGGACGTCATGCCTTTAAAAGTCCAAATCTGTGCAAAGATGTGGATTCATTGTCATTTTCTGTCAGGTAGTCACACGTTGTGATGGCAAAGGCAAAAAAACTCTCTTTTTGAACGTGGTCGGGTTGTTGAACTGCATAAGCAGGGTCTCTCACAGCGCGCCATCGCTGCTGAGGTGAAACGCAGTAAGACAGTCATTTGGAATTTTTTAAATGATCCTGAGGGTTATGGAACAAAAAAGTCAAGTGGAAGACCCAAACAAATGTCCTCAGCACTGAGCCGGAGGATCCAATTGGCTGTCCGTCAAGACACTGGACGATCCTCGACCCAAATTAAGGCCCTTACTGGTGCTGACTGCAGCCCCATAACCATCAGACGGCATCTGAGACTGAAGGGCTTCAAAAACAAAAAACGTCTTCAAAGACCTCGTCTCCTTGAACGTCACAGAACTGCTCGTTTGGACTTTGCAAGAGAGCACCAAACGTGGGACATTCAAAGGTGGAAGAAAGTTTTATTTTCTGATGAGAATTTTTTTTTACCTTGATGGTCCTGATGGTTTCCAACGTTACTGGCATGACAAGCAGATCCCACCTGAGATGTTTTCTACGCGCCACAGTGGAGGGGGCGCCATAATGGTCTGGGGGGCTTTTTCCTTCAGTGGAACAATGGAGCTTCAGGAAGTGCAGGGGCGTCAAACAGCCGCTGGCTATGTCCAGATGTTGCAGAGAGCATTCCTCATGACAGAGGGCCCTCGTCTGTGTGGTAACGACTGGGTTTTTCAACAGGACAACGCTACAGTACACAATGCCCGCAGGACAAGGGACTTCTTCCAGGAGAATAACATCACTCTTTTGGCCCATCCTGCGTGTTCCCCTGATCTAAATCCAATTGAGAACCTTTGGGGATGGATGGCAAGGGAAGTTTACAAAAATGGACAACAGTTCCAGACAGTAGATGTCCTTCGTGCGGCCGTCTTCACCACTTGGAGAAATGTTCCCACTCACCTCATGGAAACGCTTGCATCAAGCATGCCGAAACTAATTTTGGAAGTGATCAACAATAACGGCGGAGCTACTCATTACTGAGTTCATGTTTGGAAGTTGGATTTCTGTTTTGGGGGGGGGTTTAGTTTTTTTTTGGAGGTGTGGTCCTAAACTTTTGATCAGCTGAAAAACAGCCTGTTTCAGTTTATTCGTTGTTTTCATTAAATTGAATGCTCAAAAAATGTTTTGTCTCACTCCCATTTCTTCTTGTTGCATGTTGAAGTTCTACTTGGAACCTTGTTAGGATTCAGCCATGCTAAATAGTATTTTGTGCCATTTTTCAAGTGGTCTTAAACTTTTGATCAGGACTGTATCAGTACACTACTGTATATACTATATATCTGTACACACTGCATCTATCATACCTCTTTTGTGTGCCAGGGCTGTTTTTGTAATCCCAATCCGGCCCTGATGGCATACATTATAAAACGCAGCATCCTGCATAGATCATGGAACAAGGGGAGAGGCCTGGAATGGGAAAAGGGAGGGGCTATAAAAGGGGAATGGGGGCCCAATTTAGATTCTTGCTATGGGGCCCAATAAAAGTACATGGAGAGAGACGCACATGCGCGGACAGCTGTCCGTTCACAGCAACTTAAGAAGTGTATCCATTCTCAAAATGGGTCCCAATGATGGAATGTCCACCAGACATTCATCTGCATGGTGTCCAGATGGCAAAACACCCATAGTGCTCCAAGGGCACAAATGATGATGGTCCTTTGGGCACCTTTAAAAGGGATTCTGTCACCTCGTTTTAGCTTATAGAGATGCGGACATGCACGGCTAGATCGCCGCTAACCTGTCCGCAATATACCTGTCCCATAAAGCGGTGTCCTTCTATTGTGCTTAAATAATAATTTTAGAGATATGTAAATGAGCCTGGTAAGGTGCCCAAGGGGCTGTACTAACCTTCTTGGAGCCCAGCCACGTCCCCCTGTGAAGGAGCCCAGCACCGCCTGCGTCCTCCGAATCTCCCCCTTTCTTCATAGTTAGTTGCTGTAATCTCGCGATGCACGAGTTCGGGCATGCGCAGTGCTGGTATAGTGTTCCTTCCCTGTGCTGGCATCAGCCTCAGGGAAGGAACTGCGCATGCGCTAGCTCGCGCATCGCGAGATTACGGCGCTCTGGTTTTTGACATCACGGAGCAAGGAGGAGATTCTGAGGATGCGGGGCGGTGCTGGGCTCTTTCACGCTGGACTCATCTCACGTACAGGACACATCTCATGTTAAGTTTTTTTTACACAATAAAAGCACACAGAGCTATAGGAACTGGGTATTGCGGAGGTGCTAGCGGCCATCTAGCAACCCATGTCCTCAGCTCTATACACAAAATCCCAGTGACAGGTTCCCTTTAAAGAAATCCTTGATAGTGGGCTCATCTCCAGGTACCGCAGATTCCTCCAACTCCATGGGTGCAGATAGTACCTCAGATGGTGGGGCGACTACCTGCTTATTATGCCCCCTTGTTACTTGCGACGCCGACATTTTGGAGGCCATGGTGGCCTGTACAGCACTTCCTGCAGGGGCTAATTTGGCCCGACCAGGCCACGCCCTGCTGACTGTCTTCTAGTAGCTCATCTTCACTGTATAGTGGAGCTGAGACCACAGCATATAGAATAGAATACTTCTCTGGCTGAGGGAACAGAAAAGGACAGAGGCAGGTTGAGGACAGGTGAGGGCACAGGGCATGCTCCCGGGCCATGACAAGTGACAACTAAGGGTTGTGTCTGACGAACCCACCGACTTTTGGCTGGGGGTGTCTGATGTAACTTGCGACAAAGTCGAAGATCGAGTCAACCATTCAAGAACCGCTGGGTTGCTGGTCACGACACGACCGCTAGCTGACACCGGGAGCTCAGGCCTCTCGAAGTAACCCCTGCTGCCATGCCCTCTTACTCTGCTGCGACCTCTGTCTGCACCAGAAACATTTAGGCCTCTGCCACTCCCCTGTGCAGGGCCTGGCACTTCTCTGTCTGACATATTGTTAGATAAAATAAATAAATAAAAAGGAAATTAAAACACCCCAAAAAAGTCTGTAATTTTCTCACTTCACCACACAACGGCTAATAAGCCCTTTTTTTCCCCACTCATACACAAGGCTTTAGAACATATGACACACAGAAGGTATTGGGCAGATGTCACAAGTTACTGCTGACACCCTCTATATAAAAAGTATTGATAATGATGCAAAAAATATATACATTTTCACTTATATTTCTCCAATTTCTGGCCCTGACCCACAGAAGGTATTGGACAGATGTCACTAGTCACTGCAGACACCCTCTATAGAAAAATTATTGAAAATGATGGAAAAAATATATTAATTTCCACTTATATTTCTCCAATTTATGGCCCTGACACAGAAGGTATTAAACAGATGTCACAAGTCACTGCTGACACCCTCTATAGAAAAATTATTGAAAATGATGGAAAAAATATATTAATTTCCACTTATATTTCTCCAATTTATGGCCCTGACACACAGAAGGTATTGGACAGATGTCACAAGTCACTGCTGACACCCTCTATATAAAAAGTATTGAAAATGATGGAAAAATATATTAATTTTTCACTTATATTTCTCCAATTTCTGGCCCTGACACACAGAAGGTATTGGACAGATGTCATTAGTCACTGCAGACACCCTCTATAGAAGAAGCATTGAAAATGATAGAAAACAACTGAATTAGACTTGCCGGTAATTCCTTTTCCTTGAATCCACCATGACGGCAGGATAGGAGATTGACCCCTGACCTCTGTAGGGGCAGGAAACAGAGAAAGGTTAAATTGCCCCCGCCCTCCACCCTCTTCAGTGTTTACCAGATTACTATAGCATCTTGGCAGGGCCGGGCCGACACAGAGGCTGGGGAGGCTCCAGCCTCAGGGCGCAGGCCAGCTCCCCAGCCTCTGGGCGGCCGTCGCTACTGCTGCCGCGAATGCCGGGCTGCCGGCCGCGCTGCCTGGAGGACGGAGGGAGTAGTGAGCACTGCACTGACTTACGTGCTACCTCCCTGCTCCGCCTCCTGGCTCGGGCGCTCCGCTGCTCTGGTCTCTGCTGTCTGCTCAGTCGACGCTTACTGGCTGCGTAGAGCGCGCGCACTTTGACCTGATGCGCTGTACGCAGTCAGGTCACAGGTGCGCGGTGCCCTCTGGAGACCAGGAGCAGCGCGGGCCGGGCAGCAGCAGGCAACAGCACACTTGGAGCGGGCACCTGCTCTGGCAACTGGCATCTCCACGGTGTAGAGGTGAGCGGAGCTGTAGTGTATATTATATTACCGTTATGTGCGGCCACTCATACTACACTCAGTTACTGTAATGATGGCATCCATTCCCAGCATTATAAGAGCCATCACTTTCTCAGATTACAGAGTGGGCAATGCTGCCCAGCTGATGGTGCCAGTTTATAACATGCCAATGCCAGCATTGCCCACTCTGTAATCTGAGAAAGTGATGACTGTCATCAGGCTGGCATTGGCATGTTATAACCTGGCACCATCAGCATGCAGGGCCGGATTAAGAGCATCATGGGCCTGGTGCTGAGGATTTTGCTGGGCCTTTTTATGGAACTGCACTCAGTGTCTTAATTACATATATATTTTATCGATACCATTAAAGTATTTTGTTCTTGCAACTACCCCTTCATTTGGCGTCTATCTTGGCAACATGGAGGGGGACCACGGAAGGGGGACCCTGAGGGTGGGGGCACCCTCAGGGCACTATAGTGTCAGGAAAACCGCTTTGTTTTCCTGACACTATAGTGATCATTTAACATGACTATGAAGATTACTGTTTTCTAGCTGCTGTGGACTGTGGACAACAGCAGCTAGAAACAGTAATTTTCATAGAGCTGTGTTATGATTTATAGACACAGCACTCAGCATGCTTAGCCGGTCAGATAGAAGGCTGGCTAAGCATGCTGAGAGCTGTGTCTAAATAACATAACACATTAAAGGGATTCTGTCACCAGGTTTGACTCCTGTCAGCTAAAAATATGCTGATGTTCAGGGCGTCTTCACGATTCCTAATGTGGGCTTATAAATGTCATCTGTGGGCTTATTTAGCTAAAAAACAGCTTTTACTAACCTGTCAGTCAAACAAATAAGGTGCCCAAGGGGATGTTAATGGATGCAAGGTGTCGGCCGCACCCGCCGCCGTTCGTGCCCAGCGCCGCCTTTCCGGACTTCTGCGGCGCCTCCTAATCCTCTGTGCTGCCTCTCGCTCTCCCTCCCTCCGCCTCCTCCTGCTGTAAGATCTCGCGCATACAGGGGTTGAGCGAAGTGCCGGCGCATGCGCACTTCGCTGTAAGAAGCCAAATGGAGAGGTCTGCACGGGCGCATCAGGCAGAGCCCTGTGCGCAAGCGCGAGATCTTACAGCAGAAGGAGGGGGGAGGGAGGGAGGGAGGGAGAGCGAAAGGCGGCACAGAGGATTAGGAGGCGGTGCAGAAGTCCGGAAAGGCGGCGCTGGGCACGAATGGCGGTGGGTGCGGCGGGCATCTTGCACCCATTAACATCCCCTTAGGCACCTTATTTGTTTGACTGACAGATTAGTAAAAGCTGTTTTCTTAGCTAAATAAGCCCACAGATGACATTTATAAGCCCACATTAGGAATCGTGAAGACGCCCCGAACATCAGCATATTTTTAGCTGACAGGAGTCAAACCTGGTGACAGAATCCCTTTAAAGAAATTACTGTTTCTAGCTGCTGTGGACTAGCAGCTAGAAACAGTAATTTCTTTAAAATGTTATGTTATAGAGACTGAGCTCTCAGCATGCTTAGCCAGTCAGTAATTTTCATAGTGCTGTTATGGCTTATGGACACAGCTCTCAGCATGCTTAGCCTTCTATCTGGCTGTGCTTCTTGAGAGTCACAGTCCACAGGCTCAGAAACAGCCAGATAGAAGGCTGGCTAAGCATGCTGAGAGCTGTGTCCATAAATCATAACAGCACTATGATTGCCCTCCCTTCCAACTGGATGAGTTTATCTGATACCTGCCCTGCTCCAGAAGCTCCTGCTGTCTCACGGGCTGGTGTGGCTGAGCGCTGTGGGCCGTGTGCTGGTCGAAACTGCTGAGTAGGTTGTACACAGCACAGCGTGCAGGAGGGATAACCGCGGGCGCACTGAGGTCATATCCGGCGGGCCGGCATTACAGGAACCGCACCAGCTGCTCTGACGTCCTGCCGCCGGATATCCTGTGACGTATATCCGGCGGCAGGACGTCAGAGCAGCTGGTGCTGTTCCTGTAATGCCGTGGCCCGCCGGATATGACCTCAGTAGTGATGGGAAGTTCGGATCTTTCAGATGAATCGGTTCATGAATCGGATCTTCGGTTCACTTGCTGAGTCACTGACTGCTGAGCTGACTCGCAAGTGAACCGAAGACTCTAGGTGCCGGTGCCATGCGCAGATGCTATCCATCCGATTCACTTGCTGCTGCTGACTCAGTCGGCTCTTCAGCTCTCTAATGAGTGAGTCCGGATCAGGAAGAGTGATTGATTATAGTGATAGTGAAGGGAAGCTGAGGCTGACGCCGGACAGGAGGACTCAGGAGCTGTCACTGTGGTGTGCACTGTTGTCTGTTGTGCATTGTTACCCACAGTGACAACAGTCTGACACTGACAGTAGTACAACGAACCAAGTGAAGTGAAATGTGAATGCACAGGGAAAACTATGTGCTGATAACAGTATTACAGTAACACAGTCACTGGCTGATAATAAAATAGTCCCCACAGTCCCCACTTAACGGAATCCATAAAGGAGATGTGAACCCACCCTTAGTTATATAGCTACTGAATGAGATGCCTTTAACATATATATCTCCTGAAAAGCCAATTTGATCCTAAAGGGTTAATTCAACCTGTAATCTAAACTCGGTGTCATCTGTCACTTCTCTTATCTCTCTGGGCCCCATAGCAAGAATCTAAATTGGGCCCCCATTCCCCTTTTATAGCCCCTCCCGCTACCCATTCCAGGCCTCTTTCTTTGTTCCATGAACTATGTTCGCTGCTGCGTTTTATAATGTATGCCATCAGGGCCGGATTGGGATTACAAAACAGGCCTGGCACACAAAAGAGGCATAATAGATACAGTGTGTACAGATGTATAGTGTATACAGTAGTGTACTGATATGTGAGGAACGTGGTATAATATATGCAGTGTGTTCAGGTATATAGTATATACAGCAGTGTACTGATATATGAGGTATAAATTACAGCTCGTACCTCACATATCAATCCAATACTGTATATACAATATACCTGTACACACTTCATCTATTATACCTCGTACCTAACATATCAGTACACTGCTGTATATACAATATATCTATACACACTGCATATATTATACCTTGTACCTCACATATCAGTACACTGCAATATATATTATATATCTGTACATATTGCATCTATAATACTGTTTAATATATGCAGTGTGTGTGTGTGTATATATAGATGTGAGGCATACAAGGTATAATACTGTAGATGCAGTGTTTATAGAAATATGTGGTCAGTTATGCATTATAGTCACTGTGTGTGTGAAGTACATGAGGTTGTGGTCACTGTACCTGTCTGAAGTATTATACATGAGTGAGCAATGAGTAAAAACAGGGCATGGAGGGGGGGGGGTAAATGATGAAAAGTGGAGGACCTCCTCTTACCACTCCATTCCAGTCTGTATGGATCAATGCAGAACTGATTGTGAACTTCTAATACTTGCTGTTAGGGGTTGAAGGACCTGTGATGATGTCATCATAGGTCCTGGCAGATGTACCTTTCAAACCTAGGAACTACACCATTTTTGGTGCAGTTCCTTTGCTAGATTCTGCAGGACCTGTGATGCTGAAGATGATGTCATCACAGGTCCTGGCAGATGAACTGTTCTAACCTGGGAACTACACTTTACACTGTGCAGTTCCCTTACAGGACCTGAGACGACTCAGAGCTGCTAGTGCTTGCCTTGCCTCAGCTCTGATTGGTTGGTGGGCGGGGAGGGGCGGGGCTGGCAGAAGCAGCTTCCACTCTAGGATCATATTATGCTCCTCCCGAGTCCCTCCCTCAGGCTCCCTGCTGCCAGCGTGAGGTGAGCGTCTCTGCATTGTCTGTGTGCTGTGTGACGCTGTACAACAGAGGACTTTTAACCCTCCGACGGCCTTTTGGCTGGCAGATGGGCCTATTTTATGGTAGGGGCCTGGAGCTGCAGCTCCATCAGCCCCTACGTTAATCCGGCCCTGTCAGCATGGCAGCATTGCCCACTCTGTAATCTGAGAAAGTCATGGCTCTAAATATAATGCTGGGAATGGATGCCATCATTACAGTAACTGTATGCTCTGACTGTGTATTACTTCTCAGTGCACTGCCCAGTTTATTCTCAGTGCTGCTTCCTTTGACATTGGCATATGGCTAGGATATGTCGGCCATGACTGTGATAAGACAGTCATTTACAAAAAAAGGTGATTTACAGTGTAAATCTGTGGTTGTCGACGACGCTTGCCTGATTGGCTGGGTACAGCGCGCACTTTGACCTGACGCGCTGTACGCAGTCAGGTCAAATGTGCGCCCTCTGGAGACCAGGAGCACCGCGGGCAGCAGCACAGCACTGTGTCACGATCCAGCCCAGGCCACAGCAGGGATAGAGCGTGAGAGTCTGCCCTGAAGTGAAGTAAGATAGTTCTTAAATAAAGATAATATTCTTTTCCATCTGATCTGAGGTCTGATGGGGGTCTGGATGGGGTAAAATTACAAGGAACGCTCCGGGAGGGGGGGGGGGGGGGGGGGGGGAGGCGCACTTGGGCAGCTCAGCCTCTGTTGGTGGTGGACCTTGTCCCAGCCCTGCATCTTGGATTTAACCCCAATATATATAAATATATATATATATATATATATATATATTATAATTTCTTATACAAAATAAAAAATATATATATTTTATTTCCTCATACAAAATTTAATTTTTTTCTTTTATATTCGACTGTGCCGTCATGGTGGATTCAAGGAAAAGGAATTATCGGTAAGTCTAATTCAGTTTTTCCCAATTCACCACTATGACGGCAGGATAGGAGATCTACCAGATTATCATATTA
Source organism: Bufo bufo (assembly GCF_905171765.1). Classification (NCBI taxonomy): domain Eukaryota; kingdom Metazoa; phylum Chordata; class Amphibia; order Anura; family Bufonidae; genus Bufo; species Bufo bufo. The sequence goes on along the minus strand of NC_053391.1, from coordinate 31,803,075 downwards.
TTCAGTTAGGGGGGACTATAGCTTGAAGGACCTTCCTACCAAACAATAGATCCAAAGATCCTGATAGGTCCAGTCTATAGTGTTTTACAATGGTATGAATGTTAGACCAGGCCGCTGCTCTACATATCTGTTCTAAGGAAGCACCTGATTTTTCTGCGTAGGAAGAGGCCATCGCCCTAGTAGAATGGGCTTTAAGATTTACCGGACAAGGAAGGTTTTGGAGCCTGTAATAGTTTTGGATGGTTTGCTTAATCCATCTAGCAATGGAGGCTCTTGAGGCCGATCTCCCTTTATTTCTTCCTGCAAATTGCACTAAAAGATTATCTACCATCCTAAAATCCCTAGTTACCTCCAAATATTTAATTATACTGCGTCTAACGTCAAGGGAATGAAAGTCCTCTTCTTTTTTGTTTTTTGGGTTGTTACAGAATGATGGTAGTACTATTTCTGAATTTCTATGAAAGTCTGACACTACTTTAGGTAGAAACCCCCGATCGGGTTTCAGGATCACTCTATCATCTGTAATTGTTAAATATGGCTGCCTGATAGAGAGAGCTTGGATTTCTCCTAGCAGATGTGATTGCAATGAGAAAAACTGTTTTGAGAGAGAGCATCTTGACTTATATTTCTTCTAGAGGTTCAAAGGGACTCTGGGTAAGACCCTTAAGCACTATGTTTAAATCCCAATTTGGGACTCTACCTCTGACAAAAGGATTAAGATGACCTGTGGCCCTAAAAAATCTCTTGAGCCATCTATGTTCTGCAATATTTGCATCATAAAAGGCACTGAGTGCAGAAACCTGAACTTTCAAGGTCGAAGGATGTAATCCCAAGTCTAACCCTTGCTGTAGGAAATCTAAGATTTTCTGAATGTTTGGGGTTGATTGATCGATTTCTTCTTGTCCCCACCATGAACAGAATTTTTTCCATAGTTTTTGATAGATTTTGGAAGTCACTTTTTTCCTACTAGCTTTCATAGTGGAAATAACCTTTTCTGATAACCCCTGCTTCCTTAAATTTTCTGTTTCAGGATCCAGGCTGTCAACTTGAATAGTTTGGGGCATGGATGTTTTACTGGACCTTGAATCATAATGTCTTCTCTGAAGGGAAGAATCCATGGTTCTGAAGTTGTCAGATTTTTTAGGGACGCGAACCAACTTCTCTTCGGCCGGAATGGGGTGATTAGGATCAGATTAGGTTTGTCCACAATGATTTTTTGGATTACTTTTGGTATGAGTTGAAACGGTAGGAAGGCATAGGCTAGTTTCCAATCCCAGGGGAGGGAGAACGCATCTACTGCCCATGATTTGTCGTTTGGGTTCAGAGAGCAGAATTTTTTGACTTTTGCGTCTGTTTTTGAGGCGAAAAGATCTAAGACCGGATGGCCCCATTTTTCTGTGATGAGATTGAAAGTCTCTGGATTTAATGCCTATTCTCCTTGGTCCAAATATTTTTTCCGCTACCTGATTTTGTGTGCCTTTTAAGTGTACTGCCGATAGGGATTTAGGTTTTCCTCTGCCCAGGAAAATATTTTTTCCGTCAGCATGATTAATTTCCTGGATCTGGTTCCTCCTTGCTGTCTTGAGTAGGCAACGGTTGTTACGTTGTCTGAAAAGATTTTTATATAATGTCCTTTTAGAAGGGCTGGTGCCGCTTTTATTGTTTCCCACACTGCTCTCAGCTCTCTGTAGTTTGATGACTGATTTACAATGCTTTCTGGCCAGATCCCTTGGACAGGTTCCCCTTCTATACTTGCGCCCCACCCCGTTTGGCTGGCATCTGTATGATACTGAATAAACAGGGTTTTCTGCCATGACAAGCCCTTTAATAGGTTTTTTGAATCTGTCCACCATTTGAGGGATCATTTTACATGATATGGGATACGTATTGACCTGTCCAGGGATGTTTGTTTTTTGTTCCAGAGTTTTAGCATCCATAATTGAAGAGTCCTGAAATGGAAGTGGGCCCAAGGAACCGATGTCATGCAGGACATCAAAACCCCTAGGAGGCTCATTGCCTCTCTGATGGTACATAGATTTTTCCTCTGGAATTTTTGAATTTTTTCTTTCAGCCCTAAAACTCTTTCTTTTGGAAGAAAAGAGGATTGATTTTGAGATTCTAGGAGGATACCTAAAATTTTTATTTTATTTTGGGGAAGTAGACATGATTTTTTTATGTTTATGATCCAACCCAGCTGTTCTAAAAGGGATATAAAGGATCATAAATCTCTTTCTAATTTTTCTTTTGAATCTGCTAATAAAAGAAAATCATCTAGGTATGGGATTATTACTATGGCTTGCTTCCTCAAATGGGCCACTACTTTCACGATTATTTTGGTGAATATTCTTGGTGCTGCGGAAATGCCAAAAGGCAGGGCTTTGAACTGAAAATGATGTACCTTCCCTGTTGTGTCTTTTAACGCAAACCTCTGGAATTTTTGTGATTTTTGTCTGATAGGTACATGATCATATGCGTCTGAGATCTACAGAACACATTAAAGAACCTAGACTTATTAAAGGGATAGTTAATGCAAGGGATTACATTTTTTATTTCCTGTAGAGTATGTGTTTGTTGAGTTGTTATTATTGTCCTGAATGTTCCATCTGGCTTGGACACTACGAACAATGTGGTGTAAAATCCCTGTTTTTCTTGAGAGGGGGGAACCTGTGTTATAAACTCCAGGTTCAACATTTCTTTAATCCCTTTCCAGAATCTCTTTTTTTGTAGAATGGATGGAGGCGTTGTTATTACAAATTTCTTTGGGGGAAGGGATGTAAACTCTATTTTTTATCCTTCAGCAATTATGTCTAGAATCCAAGGGTTTGATGTGAATTTTTCCCATTGGGTTAGGAACTTTGATAGCCTTTCCCTGACTCTGGCGTCATTTATTTTCGGTATTTCTATTCTGGGGATTGAAAAGGAAACCCCTGCCTCTTCCACCTTTGGGGTAGCTCCATCTTCCCCTTTTCCCCTATAGGACCTATCTTTTGACCCATAGGAACGAAAGGGAAAGTTTTTTCTCTGGGGTTTTTCTTCAGGGAACCCTTTTTTCTTGTCTGTTGCCTTTTCCAGTATTTTGTCTAGAACAGAACCAAAGACATATTCCCTAGAGAAAGGAATGGACCAGAGTTTCATTTTCAAAACTTTGTCGCCAGACCAAGACTTCATCCATAAGGCCCCCCTTGCTGTATTAGAAAGGGCAGCGTCCTTGGCCGCGAACCGAACGGTTTCGGCGGAAGCGTCTGCAAGAAAAGCTATGGCTGATCTAAGCAGTGGCATGGAGTCTAAAATCTCTTCTCTATGAGTTTAATTTTTTAAATGATTTTCAAGTTCATTTAACCATAAGTACATAGATCTTGCGACCGAAGTCGCCGTGATGTTGTTTTTTTTTACTAAACATAGTTGCTTCCTATGCTTTACGTAAGAGCCCATCAGCTTTTCTTTCCATTGGGTCCCTCAGCTGGGAGGAATCTTCAAAAGGTGAAATTTTTTTTAAATTAACTTTTGCTACCTGTATGTCTATCTTTGGGACATCCTCAATTTTTTTTGACTCTGATGGGTCAAACAGGAGCCTATTTCTGAATTCTCTTGAAATTCCTAGACGTTTCTCCGGATCCGACCATTCGTCTAAAATAATTTCCTTTATATTTTCATTTATAGGAAAAACTCTTGTTCTTTTTATTTTTAATCCTCCAAACATTTAATATTGGATTGTTTGGGGTTTCTGTACCTCCTCAATTCCCATTGTAGTTCTAACAGCTTTAAGTAAATCCGCCATTTCGTCCGAGGAAAAGTAGAATTGTTTTGCGTCTTCCACTATTTCCCCTTCAGAAACAGAATCCTCCTCCACTTTTTGAGCAGAAGGTTCCCCTTCATTTAGTTCACCTTCAGATTCAGAGGAAGAAGGGACCATTAATTTGTGTTTTTTAGGAGGAGGAGGTTCTGGACGGGTGTCCTTTAAAGAGCTCAAAGTGGATTTTACTTTGTCTCTTATTAATGACTTAATTTCTTCCAACATAGATGGTTGTTTCTCTCTTATCACTTGAGAAATACAATCTTTACATAATATTTTTGAATACGACTCCGGGAGTCTTTAAAAGCATGAGATGCACTTGACACTTTTTCTGGGTCTTTTTTGTGCCTCCTTAGATGCCTATTGAAGAGAGAGGAGCAATCAGCCACCAACATCCTTACAGTCGTGGCCAAAAGTTTTGAGAATGACACAAATATTAGTTTTCACAAAGTTTGCTGCTAAAATCTTTGTTTCAGTTGTTTCTGTGATGTAGTGAAATATAATTACACTCACTTCATACGTTTCAAAGGCTTTTATTGACAATTACATGACATTTATGCAAAGAGTTAGTATTTGCAGTGTTGGCCCTTCTTTTTCAGGACCTCTGCAATTCGACTGGGCATGCTCTCAATCAACTTCTGGGCCAATTCCTGACTGATAGCAACCCATTCTTTTATAATCACTTCTTGGAGTTTGTCAGAATTAGTGGGTTTTTGTTTGTCCACCCGCCTCTTGAGGATTGACCACAAGTTCTCAATGGGATTAAGATCTGGGGAGTTTCCAGGCCATGGACCCAAAATGTCAACGTTTTGGTCCCCGAGCCACTTAGTTATCACTTTTGCCTTATGGCACGCTGCTCCATCGTGCTGGAAAATGCATTGTTCTTCACCAAACTGTTGTTGGATTGTTGGAAGAAGTTGCTGTTGGAGGGTGTTTTGGTACCATTCTTTATTCATGGCTGTGTTTTTGGGCAAAATTGTGAGTGAGCCCACTCCCTTGGATGAGAAGCAACCCCACACATGAATGGTCTCAGGATGCTTTACTGTTGGCATGACACAGGACTGATGGTAGCGCTCACCTTTTCTTCTCCGGACAAGCCTTTTTCCAGATGCCCCAAACAATCGGAAAGAGGCTTCATCGGAGAATATGACTTTGCCCCAGTCCTCAGCAGTCCATTCACCATACTTTCTGCAGAAGATTAATCTGTCCCTGATGTTTTTTTTGGAGAGAAGTGGCTTCTTTGCTGCCCTTCTTGACACCAGGCCCATCTTCCAAAAGTCTTCGCCTCACTGTGCGTGCAGATGCACTCACACCTGCCTGCTGCCATTCCTGAGCAAGCTCTGCACTGGTGGCACTCCGATCCCACAGCTGAATCCTCTTTAGGAGACGATCCTGGCGCTTGCTGGACTTTCTTGGACGCCCTGAAGCCTTCTTAACAAGAACTGAACCTCTTTCCTTGAAGTTCTTGATGATCCTATAAATTGTTGATTGAGGTGCAATCTTAGTAGCCACAATATCCTTGCCTGTGAAGACATTTTTATGCAACGCAATGATGGCTGCACGCGTTTATTTGCAGGTCACCATGGTTAACAATGGAAGAACAATGATTTCAAGCATCACCCTCCTTTTAACTTGTCAAGTCTGCCATTTTAACCCAATCAGCCTGACATAATGATCTCCAGCCTTGTGCTCGTCAACATTCTCACCTGAGTTAACAAGACGATTACTGAAATGATCTCAGAAGGTCCTTTAATGACAGCAATGAAATGCAGTGGAAAGGTTTTTTTGGGATTAAGTTAATTTTCATGGCAAAGAAGGACTATGCAATTCATCTGATCACTCTTCATAACATTCTGGAGTATATGCAAATTGCTATTATAAAAACTTAAGCAGCAACTTTTCCAATTTCCAATATTTATGTAATTCTCAAAACTTTTGGCCACGACTGTACATATAAAAAGTGAGATCTAGAATCTGATCAGGAGATGTACACAAGTTAAGATCTTAGTACATTATTCCCCTAAGGGGACTTACTGTCAGCGAAGCAGGAGTGTCCAGCTCTATTGGCTGATCTGCTGCCGACATGTTGTGGATGTGATCCTCTGCCTCAGATCAGAATCCCAACGTGGGTTACCGCAACCAACTTTCCGCCACCGCTATATTTCCGGAACACCTCTCTGCGCTCCTCTATCACTGGAAGTGACGTCTGACGCTGAGATCACATGGGGGAGGGTTCCGGCTTGCATCTGCTTAAGCTCATATGAGGGCAAGGTAGACGCGCGCGCGATACACGCGCCGGACACAGGCATCCGATCAACAGATACGAGGTCCATCTCCCCCTCCTCAGCATTGGATTAATACCGCCGGCGAGCAGAGGAGTTCTTCACAGCCGAATAAGATCAAGAGAGGCTTGGCCCCCGATGACCTCTGCTGCCCAGGTACTTTGGTTCACCTCTCACTCCAGAGAGGTCCTTTATCTGCCCTGTCCGCTGTAGGGGCAGGAAAACACTGAAGAGGGTGGAGGGCGGGGGCAATTTAACCTTTCTCTGTTTCCTGCCCCTACAGAGGTCAGGGGTCAATCTCCTATCCTGCCATCATGGTGGTGAATTGGGAAATATATTAATTTTCACTTATATTTCTCAAATCTCTGGCCCTGACACACAGAAGGTATTGGAGAGATGTGACAAGTCACTGCAGACACCCTCTATAGAAAAAGTATTGAAAATAATGGAAAAAATATATTAATTTTCACTTGTATTTGGGTCGGCTCAAGATAAGTACGCCTACCTACCTACCTACCTACTATGCTAAGCAGTAGGGGTATGCCGAGACGTGCTGTACGGAGGGTAGGCTAAAGGGGCCCTTCCCATTGAGTAGTTAGAATAAAAGGGGACTTGGAAGGGTGGGGCAGAAACGAGCCGCCGGTAAGGTCTTGTTGTCTAGCGCCTCATGAGCTGTAATGAGTAAGGACGCTAAGTTCACGTCCTTGCCGTCAATTATTTCCTGTCGAATGTTGGCTGGAACGAAGTGGAACGGTGTGATAGGGAGTACAGAACCTGACCCACCAGCAACACTAGCCTGGAGGCTAGAAGAACCTGACTTTGGCACACCAAACGGGCAGCTGTATCGCCTGCCTCGACCGACTCTAGCCTGGCCTGAAAGTTCAACATTGATGATGCCATGGAGTTGATGGCCACATGCCGTTGCGTAAGCGAGGTCTGAATAGTGTCCATAGACACCACCTGCGGATTTTGGACCTCCGGAACTGAAGACAGAAGACGGAACAGTTCCGCCTTCCTTGCAGAAGCTGGAAATGGAATGCCTCTTTTGGATAACTCTGCCATCAACTCGGGCACAGTCCATGACCTTAATGATGGTGTGGAGTCTCTTGCGGTCTCTTGCGAGTCTCATTGATGGGCGATACATCATCATCCCATGGGAGCGTGGTGAATGTGACACCACGCTCCCATGGGATGATGATGTATCGCCCATCAATGATTCTTGAGACATCCTACTAAAACACAATATGATTAATGCAGAAGATGAATACCCAACACCGGTTTGTGCCATTCACCAGTATCACGGACCACCAATGTGCCAAGAACCACCGTACCAGCACACGAGATGCCGTCCAGCATGCGGAGCACCCCTTCACCGAAGTGACTGAATATGGGAAGATGTGTACATAGCAGAATAGAATGTGACCTAAGTAGCCTTGCAAGCCCCGAACGAGTGTAGACCGAGACATGAGAGTGGACGAGGCATACAGTGTAGGACCGTATTCTGTGGTCGTGACAGGACTTAACGTGTCTGTAGACGTGACAGACGTATCGAATTGATGCCTGTAGTCGTGACGTAGACGTGACAGACGTATCGAATTCATGCCTGTAGTCGTGACAGGACTTAAACGTGTCTGTAGACGTGACAGACGTATCAAATTCTTGCCTCTAAACGTGACAGGACTTAAGCAGGGCTCCAGACAAAAAAAAATCTCAAGGAGCCATTGGCTCCTAATCTGAAAAATTTAGGAGCCAAATGAATTTTTTAGTCGCCAAATGTAAAATACATATAATTATAATAAAAAATAAAAGACTTGTCTGGCTACAGTGCGGGGAAAGCGGACTGGGGTGACGTTACGCAGTCCGGCATGCTGCCCAGGTGTGGCATGGCACAGTAGGGCCCATCCCTTGCGGCTCTTCAGCGTACGGGGCCCCAGTGAACACTGAACAGACGCGTCCACTCTGGGGTTCACCTGAACCCCTACTACTTTGGTGTAAGAGCGGCTCAGCCCCAGCTCCGGCCCCAGCTGGCTGAGCAAGGCCTACAGCTGAGCCCATATCCGGTAGTTATCCAGGCAGTTAAAGAGAAGGGCAGACTTCATGGGCCCCCTTGTAGGGAGGCTTCCAGTAGGGCCCCTTGGGTTTGTAGTAGGGGGGCTGTAGCCGGTAAGTGGGCCCATAGTTTGGGAAGGGTGGATAGGGAGGGTGCATGATCAGAGTCCTGCAAGGAGCAGGTAGGCTGCGCGGCTGCCCCTTATATCAGCCTAACGTTACTTTAACGACCGGCAGCCTTAACACCTTCACTGCCAGCCACACCTGAGCCTCCCCAGCGTGGTGGCATCTCCGCATCGTAGGCTGTACAAATGGCAGAGTGCTCCCTCATACCGCTGCACGTGTGCCAACTGATGGAACTGGTCACAATCGCACTTATCAGGCTCACACCAGAAAAGGTTCCCCCCCACTTTAGCATAAAATAGGAGATGTGCAGAGAAAGTTAGGTAGGTAGGTAGGCGGGGGGAATACTGGGCAGCAGCAGCCATTAGCAAGTGGTGAGGTGATCATCAGTCATCTCACCACTTGCTAATGTTAAGTATGTAAAGGGTTAATAGGAGCCCCGCGCTGGTCAAGACACTAAAAAGCCAGTGAACCATATCTCTTTCAAAAGTCTTAGGAGGAGGAGATAACCTCCAGGAGATAACCTCTCCTCCTACTAAGCACGGACTATTGAAAGAGATATGGTTCACTGGCTTTTTAGTGTCTTGACCAGCGGCTCCTATTAACCCTTTTATTCCCTTATTAAGAATGTTTGTGAGCCCAGGCAGGGAGCACCAGCAGCGGCCCCCTGAGTGTTATCAGGGTTGTAAAGACGATAAGGATTAGCCTTTATCAGCGGCAGCGCAGGGACGACTGTGACAGTCTGTGGCTTCTCAAGCTAACCTCTGTTCTATGGAGCGGCTCCCTGTCTTCATGACTCTGAAGCTGCTGCTGTGTTCAGCGCGGGAGAATGGGGGTGTGAGAGGAGCATCCAATGGTACAGCAGCACACTGATACTGACCAATCAGCAGCCTCCTCTCTAATAACAGAGCTCTATACTGTGCGGAGCTCTGTTATTGGATTGCCGCCTGCCTGCTGGATGAAATGCCGTTCTTCTTAAAGCGGCAGAGCAGCGGAGGCTCTAGGCGCAAATGGCGACAAGACTACAAAGTCTTGTCGCCATTTTGCAATTCTAAGTCGCATTGGCGACCATTTTGGTCGCCATCTGGAGCCCTGTTAAGTTTTTTTTTTTTTTTTATCGAGTCTGTGGCCGTGACAGGCTAGAGCCTAACCGAGGATATAATAGACACGTGAGAGACCTGTCCGACAGACAGACTTGCCATAACCAACTTTGTAAGTGGAATGTGAGTACGCACCCACAATGCTCTTGTACCTGGCAACTGCTACCTTGCTGATGAAATGACTGAATGTAGCTGAACATGACGTGCAGAGCTGAGCTCCCAGCTGAACATCCTGTAATCCATACTTCTCCCCGTCCATCTGGGGCTGTAACGGCTCACCGATACCACAAAGTGCTTCCCCAGGGGTCCTGCTACCGTACCGCTCCGCCATGCGCCGTCAAAAATGTAGTGTACGGGGACTGTAATGCCCGTCACTACAGAAGGGTCACTTGGTGTGCTGTCGCCCCCCCCTTATCTATGGGGAAGTTGGTATAAGTCATCTTCATAAAATGTAATGTAATGTAATGCTATGTACTTCCCTGTTACTGTAAAATGTGCATGTACAGGCCTGCTAGGGGTGTCATTCTAGCTCTTAGTCACTAGAGGGAGCTAGGGAGTCCTAGGTTATATAAGGCCCAGTCAGGGAAGGAAAAGTCAGTCTAGAGTTGGAGTTGTGGTTGGAGTCTGAAGTCTGTAGTCTAGTCTAACCAGAGATTAGGCTATGTCAGAGTCAAGTCCAGGCCTGAAGCCTGTGGACCAAGAGAGGGTAATGCAGTCCCTGTAACCGGGTTCCAGATCCAAGGAAAAGGTTCCCCTCCTGAATGTATATATGCAGAAGCAGGAACACCACAGCTAATCAGCCTGAGGACACTGAGAGAGTTCAGAAGCTTCTAGAGTCAGTGCTGGGAGAGACAGAGGCAAGTCCAGAAAAGCAAGAGGGACTAAAGACAACAGAGGAGGTACTTGATAATTATAAAACCAAGGATATACGCCAGAGCTAGGGCATTGGACCTTGGAGAAGAGTTTCTATGTTCCAGGATCAGTCAGGAATAGAGTGCAAGCCCCCTGTACTGCAAGTCCTGTGTTTAACACTCTGAAGTCACCTTGCTATATATATATTGCCTGCATCAAATGTACTGCAACCAACTGTCTGCAAAGGAACTGCGCTTCCATCTATGTCCATGTATGATGACTACTAAAGTTTGAGTTCTGTTTTAACATCACGTGGTTCCTCAGTTATTCCTGCTATCAGCAAACGGCGTGCCACCGTTTAATTGGCACTGGCGTCACGAACATTACTTATCATCACCTGCCCTTGCAGAGAGTCAGCTGTCTCAGGTTAGTGTCACAATTGCACTACAACACCCAGGAACATTTTTAAACCTAACTTGAGTACGCTGCAAAAAAGCCAAAGAGAAGGAGGGAAAGGACGGTGAAAGCGCCACCCCAGCAATGCAAGATGGCGCCGGACAGTCAGTGAAGCTGCTGGATGTGGCAGCGCGACTGGAAAAGTTTGCTCACACTGAATCTGTTCATCCTGTGCCGGCCCTGAACGCCTACGCTGCCGCTGTTAAGAGGAATCCTCCAGTGCCTCCATCGCAAGATGACAACATTTCAGAGGACTCTGAGGTCAGTGATCTTAATGGCAGGATGGCCGCCTCAGCGCTTGAGCCTACTATCAAGGGTGTATTTTCAGCGGTGTTACAATCACTGCGCTTACTACCAATGTGGGTGGCCTGAAAGAGGATATAGGGCTACTAGGGCAAGACATGAGGCAAGTCAAAGAGCGTATGAGTGAAATGGAGGGCCGCTTAAGTGATTTGGAAGACCAAATGCCGCCAGTTAAAAGGGACATGCAGCGGGCAGTGGCGTAGCGTGGGTTGCCAGCACCCGGGGCAAGCCAAAAATTGGCTTGGGTAATGAGGGTAAGAAGTGCTGTTCGGCGTTGTTTTGTTATTTGGATGCAGTTGGGTAGGCGTACAGGGTGTATGGGGGGATAGCGTGGCTGAGGTACGATGAACAGTTCCGGCAGCGGAAGGCAGTGCGACCCGAAATTAAGTGGGATCACAAAGATATAGCTTTGTGGTTGAAGGTTACCGCGCCGGTGAGACAGGGTCAGTCCTTTCGGGGGGAGGCAGGAGGTAGTGGGCAGCCTAATGTTGCGTCAGCTTCAGCAAAGGGGCTGTGTTTCGCATTTAATGACGGAACATGTAAATTCGGAGAAAAGTGTAAATTTAAACACGAGTGCTCGGTGTGCGGAGGTGCACACGGTGCAGCGCGATGCTTTAGGGGTAACAGACAGAGGGGGGGGATTTCAATAGCAAAGGGGGAGACGCCGGTACGTCTGGGAAGGATGGGCCCGTTTCTAGACAGGTATCCGGATAGGGAGGCGGCAGCTTTGTTGCGGGAAGGTTTTTCAGTTGGTTTTCGGATCCCGTTTGTTCAGTGTGAAGCGGTCTTGGTTAGGAAAAATTTGAGGTCAGCGTTGGAGCATCCGGAGGTGGTGGCTGAGAAACTTAGCAAGGAGGTCAGTCTAGGCAGGATGGCGGGCCCCTTTTCGGCTCCACCATTGCCGAATTTACGGGTGTCACCGTTGGGGGTGGTTCCGAAGAAGGAGATGAATAAGTTTCGGCTTATTCATCATCTGTCTTTCCAAAAAGGCTCGTCGGTCAATGACGGTATAGACCCCGCCTTATGTTCGGTGGTTTATACCTCATTTGATGCGGCAGTGCAGTGGGTTAAGAAGTTTGGGAGGGGGGCGCTATTAGCGAAGACTGACATCGAGGCTGCGTTTAGGTTGCTGCCAGTGCACCCAGACTGTTTACACTTGTTGGGTTGTTATTGGGGGGGGGGGGGGGTTTTTTGTGGATAGGTGCCTGCCTATGGGCTGTTCCCTGTCCTGCGCGTATTTTGAGGCGTTTAGCTCATTTTTAGAATGGGCGGTGGTGGACTCGTCTGGGTGTGAGTCCATCATTCATTACCTGGACGATTTCCTATGTATTGGTCCGTCGGGTTCAAGGGTGTGCGCCTTGTTGTTGCATACCTTGGAGTCGTTGTTTGGGGTTTTTGGGGTCCCGTTGGCTACGGATAAGACGGTAGGTCCGGTTACGGAGTTGAGTTTTTTAGGGATAGTGATTGACACGGATAGGATGGAATGTAGGTTGCCCTTAGATAAGTTAGAGGATTTAAAGGGGGAGGTTGCGAGGGCGTCTCGCTTAAAAAAGCTGCAGTTTCACCACATCATTATGTGCGTTTAGGAAAGGAGTTGAGAGCGGACTTGAGGGTGTGGAGTTCCTTTTTATTATATATGACATTGGATGGTGTTTATGCAATGTCATTATTGTTTGTTCTTGGGTTTGTTTCTCGTTGCAGATGCAGTGCCGGCCCTGGTTTGGATCCTCGGGCATTCTTATGTCTTTTGGGGGGCTGTCCGGGCAGCGGTTCGGCCGGATGGTCAGCAGCTGGGGTTCTCGAGGTCCGTGGCGGTGGTGAGATGGCTAGGGCGGAGAGGTATGGTTTGGGCCGGGGTGTTGCCGGAGATTCACAGGTTCGTAAGGCAGGATAGGGCACCTGAAGTTTTGGTTCTGCATGTGGGAGGTAATGACCTGGTGGCGCGGCCGTTCCGCGAGTTGCTGCAAGGGATCAAATTCGACTTGCTGCGGTTGTGGGCCTTGTTCCCGCGGATGGTGACGGTCTGGTCAGATATTGTTCCTAGGATGGTGTGGAGGGATGCACGTTCGGTGGTAGGTGTGAACAGGGCACGGGTTAGGGTGAACCGGGCAATGGGTCGGTTCATGGCCAGGAATGGGGCGATGGCAGTGAGGCATATGGAGCTTGAGAAGGGTGTAGGGGGGTTTTGGCGGGCGGACGGTGTGCATTTGAATGCGGTTGGCTTGGACATGTGGAGCCTTGCAATCCAGCAGGGGATTGAAGTAGCCTTGCATTTGTGGAGGAACGCGCAGACTTAAGGCGGTCAAGTCTGTGCGTTGGTGGCGGGGGGAGGTCCTTGAAGTTGGTCTCATTCACAGAGGAGGATGCTGGGAGGGCTCCATGGTTGGGGCTGGACTCCCAGTGGTGACGGATTTAAAAGGGGCCATTCAGTGGTGCTTCTGAGCTGGAGGGCAACGGCTGGAAGCAAGATGACTCACCCACTGGGGTATTTGCGGTTGTTTGGGGGCTTCAAGGACTTCCCCTCGGGGGGGGGGGGGGAGAATTGTTATTTATTATATGTTATATTTATATGTTAATAAAAGACGGCTGCTGTGGCTGATTTATTCCAAGCCTGGTGTCTGTGTGTCATTTTGGGGCATGTTAGAGATGAGGTATGGGTGAGGGTTGGATACGGGGTTTGGAGTAAAAAGAGTGGGGTATGGTTAGGGGTCGGACGGCTGATAACCAATACCACCGTCAAGTCATGGCCGGACTGGGGGCGCAGCCTTAGGGGAGGGCATCATGACGGGGGTTTGGTTTAGGGAGACCCCAGTGAGTAGGTTAGGTGGAGTTTAGAGGGGATGGGAGGAGGAATCTGTGGAAATGGGGGATTGGGTGGTTTAAGTGTAGGGGTGTGGTTAAGGGGTTAACTATGGAAGCTGAGGGGAGACCGGGGGCCATTTTGTCAAGATCCTGAAAAGAGCTCCCGCCCACCCTCCCTTTATTTATGGGGTTGGGGTGGATGTTTGAGGGGGGGATGGGGCAGGTGGTGGTAGTTTTTGGTGTCACGGTGGCTGTGGCGGGGGGAGGTCCTTGAAGTTGGTCTGATTCACATGTTAGAGATGAGGTATGGGTGAGGGTTGGATACGGGGTTTGGAGTAAAAAGAGTGGGGTATGGTTAGGGGTCGGACGGCTGATAACCAATACCACCGTCATGTGCGCATGATTGGTGTGCCAGAACGTGCCGAAGGAGCAGATGCTGTTACATTTGTGGAAAAGTGGCAACAGAAAAAATAGGAAACGGGCACACAGGGTGCCGTTTTGCCCCCCACCACCTGTGGCACTTTGAGTCCTCCATTTTCGTGACCGGGACGCCATTTTGAGAGGAGCAAGAGACTGCACTGATCTGACTATTGATGGGAACTGGATCTCTTTGTTTCCTGACTTCTCACCTGACGTCCATAAGAAGCGTGCACGTTTTATTGATGTTAAACGTAGACTGCGACAATTACAGCTTCCATATTTTATGGTATATCCTGCGAAATTGCGAGTCGCGGCAAAAGATAAAACGCACTTATTTGAGGATCCGGGTGCGGCATGTCAGTGGTTGGACTCTACTGAAAAGGATTTAAGGCAGGGCCCTTAATCTGCTGATTGCCACAAGTTATTAGGCCATCACCTTCTATATGTCTATATGGACAGCTGATAAATGGGGGTCATGTTGTTGGTTAGATGCCTGCAAATAATAATGTGGGGGGCAGACTGAGGGCTTGAGTCAATGACTTGCCCAGTACCGGAGACGGCCTTTATTAATGTTTGCACTATGTCCTTTCCATCAGTTAGGAGGGTCATACTATAAGGGGGGGGATCTGATATATGCCGCTTGCTAGTTTTTATTCAACGTTCCCCTTGTTTGCTATTACATATTTGTTTGTATTCCCCAAGTTCAGGAAATTATTTTCCCCAGGGCTTCACGTGTATGTGAAATGTCTTTATTTGTTCTGTATGGGTTGGGAAGGGGGAGGGGGGGGGGGGGACTGTGAGACCTTATGGACTAGACACTAGTGGTTATGTGTATGGCCGGGGCGAGGCTGCTTACGGTTCTGTACTGCTATGGTTTAGGCTCCATTCACACGTCCGTGGTGTGTTGCGGACCCGCAAATTGCGGATCCGCAACACACCTGCCCGGCACCCCTATAGAAATGCCTATTCTTGTCCGCAAGCTGCGGACAAGACTAGGACATGTTCTATCTTTTGCGGAGCTGCGGACCCGAAGATCGGGGCCGCGCTCCGCAAATGCGGATGCGGACAGCACACTGTGTGCTGTCCGCATCCATTCCGTCCCCATAGAAAATGAATGGGTCCGCATCCGTTCCGCAAAATTGCGGAACGGATGCGGACCCATTTGCGGACGTGTGAATGAAGCCTTAAAAACATAAATGGGTACCCTTAGAATAATGGCCTGGAATGTGAGGGGGCTGAACCAGCCTGCTAAACGCAATGCCGTCTTTTATGCTCTCCAAACGTATCAACCGGCAATTCTGTGCCTCTCAGAAACTCGTCTCACTTCTGAGAGAAGACATCTTATTCACTAGTTTATTGACTATCCTGTTTTGTACGGTGTTGAACATAATATATGACGCAAGAATTTTGTAAAATGTTATTGTTTCTTTTTACAAAATAATAATACAAATTTATCAGATTTAAAAAAAAAAAAGAAGTCACTGCAGACACCCTCTATAGAAAAAGTATTGAAAATAATGGAAAAAATATATATTAATTTTCACTTACCCGTATTTTTCGCCCTATAAGACACACCGGCCCATAAGACGCACCTAGGTTTTTGAGGAGGAAAATAAGAAAAAAAATTTTTTTAACCAAAAGGTGTGCTTTTGGTGGGCTTTGAACTAATGGTAGCCTGTGAATGACACTATTATGGGGGATCTGTGGATGACGCACTGTTATGGGGGATCTGTGGATGACGCACTGTTATGGGGGATCTGTGGATGACGCACTGTTATGGGGGATCTGTGGCTGACACTGTTATGGGGGTCTGTGGCAGGACACTGTTATGGGGGTCTGTGGCTGACACTGTTATGGGGGCATCTGTGGATGGCATGACACTGCTATGGGGGGGGGATCTGTGGATGACAGATAAATAGCATCTTATGCTATTTGTCATCCACAGATCCCCCCCATAACAGTGTTAGCCACTGTGAATGACCCCCAATACAGGGGGTGGGGGCTGGCATCTACACTAGTTTTGTAATGGCAGCGGGGCCCGGTGCAGTCACTGTATTCTATTGCACCGGGCCCCGCTCACTGTACTAATCGTATCTATGGTAACTGCAGGCAATGTTTAACTATAGAATATGTTTGATCCAGCAGCCTGTACTTACGACGGCAGGAGGCTGGGCGGGCGGGCACTGGCAGTGTAACTTCCTACGTCACGTGCCTGCTCCGCCCACTTTATGAATGAAGCAGGCGGTGCAGGCACGTGACGTAGTGCCCGCCCGCCCAGCCTCCTGCCGTCGTAAGTACAGGCTGCTGGATCAAGCATATTCTATAGTTAAACATTGCCTGCAGTTACCATAGATACGATTAGTACAGTGAGCGGGGCCCGGTACAATAGAATACAGTGACTGCACGGGGCCCCGCTGCCATTACAAAACTAGATGTCAGCCCCCAGCCCCTCCTCCCTCCCCACTGATACACCGCCGGCCGCGCTGTGCAGCATGCGGTCGGCGGTGTATCAGCAGCATTCGCCCCATAAGACGCACTGCCATTTTCCTCCCACTTTTGGGGGGGGGGGGGTGCGTCTTATAGGGCAAAAAATACGGTATATTTCTCCAATTTCTGGCCCTGACACACAGAAGGTATTGGACAGATGTCGCTAGTCACTGCAGACACCCTCTATATAAAATGTATTGAAAATGATGGGGAAAAAAATTTGTACTGTAGCTATAAAATACTGCCAGCCTGCCACCACACACAATAGTCCAATAGTCCTTAAAAGGACTTTTGGGACTTTGAAATGTTTTTCTACTAAATTGATTGCGATCAGACTCCCTACAATCTCTGTCCCTTCCGAAGCGCAGCTCTCCCTTACTACAAATGAGCCGAACGTGTTCCGGCCAGCCAATCACTGTAATGCCAGTAGCCAGGGCAGTACCTACCTGCACGTTTATTGGCTGCATAGCAGCCGCGAAACATGCGGGGAGGAGACTCGAGCATGGCGCTTCGAGCACATGCGGCCGTATACCGCCATGTGCCGAGCATAGCGATGCTCGAGCCGAACAGCAGTTCGGCCGAGCATGCTCGCTCAACACTACTAAGCACGCCACTGGTCGATATAGTTTTTTTAGAGTATTTGGTTTGCAACAGATCATCCACAAGTCCTAACAGGCTATTTTCAGGGGAGCATACCGCCGGCAATCCCAGTTTCAAGTTCAAAAACTCATGAATTGCTGACCAGAATTCCGCAATTTTCGGACATTCCCAGATCATGTGTATCAGAGTGCCAGTCGCTCTATTACATCTAAAAGATACAGAACTATTAAGTTGACGCATTCGTTCCAGCCTGACTGGAGTCAAATAGACTCTGTGCAACCACTTCACCTGTATCAACTGGTCCCTAGCACTTATGACTGTACTCCTCCAGTTATACTTGAGCTCTCTTTCATGCCTGTCTTCTAGTCTAGGGATTTCCTTCTGCCACTTTGCCAATGCTTTGGTCATCGGAGGAGCCAATTGGGACATGAGTACTGAGTAGAAGGAGGATACTGGTTTACATAGGTTTGTGTGTCTAGCAATTTTTTCGATCTCTCCATATTCTATGATTTCTATCTTGATCCTACCACTACCAAATTGCTCTGCACAGGCATGTCTTAATGGAAAATATCTAAACAGGCTATTCCTGGGTAGGCCGAACTCCTTCTTTAACTCCGGAAAGGTTTTAAAAGCTCCTTTGGAGAACAACTGAGTCAAATATTTTATTCTATGTTTTGGCCAAAACTCAAAATCGGGAAGTCAATCTAGTTCCGGTAATTTTACATTCCTCCACAATGGCAACACAGGGGACCATCCCTCTCCACCTCCCCTATTACCCCAAATCATGTTAGAGGTGAGGTGTTCAACTGGATATTCACCCATTCTGTACAGAAAATTTGTCAGAGCCTCATGTAATCCAAGGAGTGCCGCTTCCAGCACCACTGCCGGATTGTTAGCATCCGCCCTTACCCACCATCTGGACAGCACAGTAATATCTATACATGTCCGGTAGAGCCAAGCCACCTCGAGTGTAGGGCGCTTTTAGAGTTTCCCTAGCCAATCTAGGTTTTGTGTTAGTCCAGAGGAATGGAGTCAGTAGTTTGTCAATTGCCACAAAATGAGGTTTCTGTAGGACAACTGGCGTTGCTCTATATACATATAGTAATTTGGGTAGAATTGTCATTTTAAAAATGTTGATACGTCCCACCAGAGACCAGAGGGTTTCCCATGCCTTCAGTGTTTGGTTGATGCATTCCATGGTCGGTGAAATATTAAGTGGGATAAATTGCTGTATATCTTTATGTATGATAATTCCCTTGTCTGAATGTTTACTGGTTATGAGAGATACACAAGGCACTGCTGATAATCAATGGAGGTGGAATCCGGGACGTGCAGCATGGTGCCATACTCGACAATTTAACCTTACCATTATAAATAAATACACAAGACTACCATTGTGGATAAAAATGGTCGCGGTCTTTATTAAACTGGAGGGGGGGGGGGTAACCATAAATAATACAATTCCATAAATTATTAAACTATTGAAATTCCCACCAATATTAACTCAAGTCCATTAGTGCACTACTCATCAAGAGTCCACCCAGTAAGGCTGATCGACTAACCCCCCCCCCCTCCCCTACCTCCCCCCTTTTCAAAAGACCTCGACTTAACCCTTGGGAGGTTGGGTGGGACACGATCTTCTTTCTTCACTCTTCAGCCGCTGACAGAGCTCCCAATGGTGAGTGTCTGCTATAAATACTCCTTCATTCCTGCCGAAAATTGCCCTTGACCAATCCATTGATCCAGCTAAAAATAGCCCTTTGCCCAGCAACTGGTCAGCAACCCTTTTCTGCCAATCACCTTTACTTCAGCTGCCGGCTAACCACAGATTTACCTGAGGAGAAATAAATGGCGGGAAAAGGAGAGAAAGAAGGGGGGCAGAGGGGGTAGAGAGACATGGCCACCAACAAGACATATTATATGTCTCAATGACACCATGAGGGGCACATGCCAATTACTGGCACAGCCCCATTCAGGATCAGCGGTGACCGCCGGGAGTCCTCTCATTCAACGATATTGACTGAAAATAAGAGAGAAAGGAAAATTATAATCTGATACGTCTCTGCAGCTTTACTCCACTACCCCCATCAGCTGGAAATCAACTCCCATCATCCAAAAATACTTTCCTATCCCTTTCCAAGCTTTTAAAGGGGAATTTCCTGTACAGAACATAATAAGTGCGTTACCATCTGTAATGTCAGGGTAGAAACACCAGGGGGCGCGAGGATTTCTGGAGTCGAAGCAGCATCCCTGATGGTAGCACTGGTCCATGTCGATGCCGTAGTGTCCGCAGTTGACTCTCAGTTTAGGCAACACAGCGCACTGGATGGTCTCTGCAGGAGTGAACTGATATCATGTCACACATGACTTGCTGGGATTTGTAGTCCCTTCGGGATAAGTGACTGGAATATTCTCATCTGCGCCATCTTTAAAGAATCAACATCTGCTGCACCTGTACAGCGACTATCGGCAAGGGGCAGCATAGGATTAGAAAAACAGAGCAAATTGTTGACCCCATCACGGAACGGAACCACACCGGCCGTGTGAATCAGTTCTTACAGGGATTTACATAAAAAAACTTTCTGGTTTCCTGTGACCACTTCAGTCTACATAGCCATGTGTACCTACATAGTGGTCACCCAGACATGGAGCAAGTGGTCGCTAGGCAACCTGAAGTAGTCCGGTCAAAAAAAAAAAACACACACACTATCTGCAGTAGGAGACAGAGCATTAAAGGGGTTGTATGGGTTACAGATACTGAACCATCCTGAGCACAGGTCATCAATACCTGTCGCTTTGACAACCCCTTTAAGTACCGCCCTTCAGCTATTATTCCTTGTGTTCTCTGACAGATTATTTTTTCTACTGATAAACACTAGGGGTGAGTGTTTTGCCTTTAGGTTTACTGCCCCTTTAAGTGACTACAGAGAAGCAGTTCTTCTGTCCGGCGTTACCTGCTTGTATTTTGGGCAGGTAGCACCGTACACCTCGGTGAATGGCGGAGTCGAAACAGCATCCACGGTCTGTGCATTCCATCTCGGAGATTCCTGGATATCCGCAGTCTAGTCTGGATTTGGGTCTGGCTGGATTACATTTTGTGGCTGCAGTGCGAGAAAAGATAACCTGAGTGCATGGTCATAGTCCTGCAACGATGGTGCACCTACTGTGGGGGGAACCCTGCCTCCTATGTGACCAGTATTTCATCAATACAGATACATGTTGAGGACGCGTATCGGCCCGTCCAGCCTTCATCAGCTCATTACAGAGTCATGTGTAGCCTTAAAAACCTCTCCAAACTCCTCCTCCTCTCGGACATAAAACACCCACAGCTGGCTGTGATAATGAATAGCTATGCTCGTGAATCACTCCACTGACCCATTGTAACGACACCTCAGATGAACAACATACAAAATAAGCAAAAATAAATCTCAAAAATCGGATGAGCAACAAAGATCGATGTAAAAATCCCTTGCTTGCAGTAAATCATCGCTAATTCCCAGTCTGTAAGAAAATCCAAAAATAACATTAAGGCCTCTTGCACACGAACGTTTTTTTTTCCGTTTGCGGACTGTTTTTTTAATGGTTCCGCAAAAAAAAAGCGGAATGTACTCCGTATGCATTCCGTTTCCGTATTTCCGTTTTTCCGTTCCATTGAAGGATGGAACATGTCCTATTATTGTCCGCAAATCATGTTCCGTGTCTCCATTCAAGTCAATGGGTCCGCAAAAAAAAAAAAACAGAACACATACGGAAATGCATCCTTATATTTTCCGTATTTGTTCATTACTCTGTAATGAGCTGATGAAGGCGGGACGGGCCGATACGCGTCCTCAACATGTATCTGTATTGATGAAATAAAGAGAGGTTTTGAAGACAAAGAGATTCCGCTGGGATTTTTTGCTACATTTCCATTGGAGTGATTCCTTTCACGTGCCAACAAACTGGAAGTCAGGTGCTGACCATTTTTGCATGCTATGTGACCAGAGCTGGGAGGGAGTCGGGCGCCGCTGGTCTGTGTACCCTGATGGCCTTCACAGCATTATAGCGGTTACCTGCAGCCGCCACTAGGTGGAGCTCTCTGCATACAGTTTTATATCTCATTGACGTTCATGCTGGCTGTATAAATCTACAGGCCGTGAGCACCCCCTAGTGCTGGCTGCATGGAACTACAATTATTGATCCCTTATACAATTATAATGTAAAACTTTGGACTAAGTTAGATGGATAGATACAGTAGGTATTACTTTATTAAAGTTCACCTTCATATTTCGATGGAGTATAACACCAGATGGCATAAGGTATGGAGTCGTCGAAGCAGCACCCGTTCTTTCTGCACTTTTCTGCTGTAATTCCAGGATATCCACATTCATCTCTGGACTTGGGCTGCACCCCGCACTTGTCTGTGTAGAAGAAGAAGCGGGAGATTTCTTTTCAGCAAATAAAATAAAGAACTAATCAGATCTATTAGTTCACATTGAGCCCAATTCTATATCATTTATTTAGGTATACTAACCCGCACACCAGATGTAGCAGAGCTGACTTCTTGTCATGTGGTACTATGCACTGCACTAAAGTGACCTGCGGTATTAGGCTTCTTTCACATTAGCGTTGGGCTTGTCCAGCAGGGGAAGAGCATGCCGGATCCGTACTAACTCTTGCACACGTGTGCTGCTGGGAGTCCAGCCCATTCAGTATAATGGGGTCGAGCGGGAGATACGGCCGCAGCACGGCAAACATGCCGAGAGGCAGCAGGACAAATACAGCCTGCCGGAACAGCCTGCCGGACAAGCCTAATGCTAGTGCGAAAGAAGCCTTACATGGGACCGAATGTAAATCTACTGAATTATCTTAATTACCACAATGCAGAAATGATGGAGAGGAACGCTGAAGAGCTAAACGACAAACTCAGCTTTACTACATCTGTGTACAGCAATCATTTTTAAAGATTTTTTTACACCATCTGTGAAACTTACAGCAACCCAATATCAACACAGGCTTGGCACTTGAGTACATCTGACATGTTGTCACAGCCCCGCCACCTTCCTTTATTAGGATCTTATCTGCTTTGGATAACCCCCCCGTTTCTTTAAGAAGATCCCACCCAAAATAAGTTGATCACTGGGTGCTGCACTGCTGGAACCCCTAGAGATCAGAGGCAATCTGTAACCTCAGGGGAAATGAAGTAGATAGATATGGATAGATAGATAGATAGATAGATAGATAGATAGATAATGAGACATACAGTCAGGTCCATAAATATTGGGACATCGACACAATTCTAAAACCTTTGGCTCTATACACCACCACAATGGATTTGAAATGAAACGAACAAGATGTGCTCTAACTGCAGACTGTCAGCTTTAATTTGAGGGTATTTACATCCAAATCAGGTGAACGGTGCAGGAATTACAACAGTTTGCATATGTGCCTCCTACTTGTTATGGAACCAAAAGTAATGGGACAATTGGCTTCTCAGCTCTTCCATGGCCAGGTGTGTGTTATTCCCTCATTATCCCAATTACAATGAGCAGATAAAAGGTCCAGAGTTAATTTCAAGTGTGCTATTTGCATTTGGAATCTGTTGCTGTCAACTCTCAAGATGAGATCCAAAGAGCTGTCACTATCAGTGAAGCAAGCCATCATTAGGCTGAAAAAACACAACAAACCCATCAGAGAGATAGCAAAAACATTAGGCCTGGCCAAAACAACTGTTTGGAACATTCTTAAAAAGAAGGAACGCACCGTTGAGCTCAGCAACACCAAAAGACCCGGAAGACCACAGAAAACAACTGTGGTGGATGACCGAAGAATTCTTTCCCTGGTGAAGAAAACACCCTTTACAACAGTAGGCCAGATCAAGAACACTCTCCAGGAGGTAGGTGTATGTGTGTCAAAGTCAACAATCAAGAGAAGACTTCACCAGAGTGAATACAGAGGGTTTACCACAAGATGTAAACCATTGGTGAGTCTGAAAAACAGGAAGGCCAGATTAGAGTTTGCCGAACTACATCTAAAAAAGCCTTCACAGTTCTGGAACAACATCCTATGGACAGATGAGACCAAGATCAACTTGTACCAGAGTGATTGGGAAGGGAGGAGTATGGAGAAGAAAAGGAACTGCTCATGATCCTAAGCATACCACCTCATCAGTGAAGCATGGTGGTGGTAGTGTCATGGCGTGGCATGTATGGCTGCCAATGGAACTGGTTCTCTTGTATTTATTGATGATGTGACTGCTGACAAAAGCAGCAGGATGAATTCTGAAGTGTTTCGGGCAATATTATCTGCTCATATTCAGCCAAATGCTTCAGAACTCATTGGTCGGCTCTTCACAGTGCAGATGGACAATGACCCAAAGCATACTGCAAAAGCAACCAAAGAGTTTTTTAAGGGAAAGCAGTGGAATGTTATGCAATGGCCAAGTCAATCACCTGACCTGAATCCGATTGAGCATGCATTTCACTTGCTGAAGACAAAACTGAAGGGAAAATGCCCCAAGAACAAGCAGGAACTGAAGACAGTTGCAGTAGAGGCCTGGCAGAGCATCACCAGGGATGAAACCCAGCGTCTGGTGATGTCTATGTGTTCCAGACTTCAGGCTGTAATTGACTGCAAAGGAGTTGCAACCAAGTATTAAAAAGTGAAAGTTTGATTTATGATTATTATTCTGTCCCATTACTTTTGGTCCCTTAACCCCTTAAGGACTCGGCCCTATTTCACCTTAAGGACTTGGCCATTTTTTGCAAATCTGACCAGTGTCACTTTGAGTGCTCATAACTTTAAAACGCTTTGACTTACCCAGGCCGTTCTGAGATTGTTTTTTCGTCACATATTGTACTTCATGACACTGCTAAAATTGGGTCAAAAAAGTTAATTTTTTTGCATAAAAAAATACAATTTTTACCGAAAATTTTGAAAAATTAGCAAATTTCAAAGTTTCAGTTTCTCTACCTCTGTAATACATAGTAATACCCCCAAAAATTGTGATGACTTTACATTCCCCATATGTCTACTTCATGTTTGCAGCATTTTGGGAATGATATTTTATTTTTTGGGGATGTTACAAGGCTTAGAAGTTTAGAAGCAAATTTTGAAATTTTCAGAAATCTTCAAAATCCCACTTTTTATGGACCAGTTCAGGTTTGAAGTCATATTGTGAGGCTTAGATAATAGAAACCTCCCAAAAATTACCCCATTCTAGAAACTACACCCCTCAAGGTATTCGAAACTGTTTTTTCAAACTTTATTAACCCTTTAGGTCTACCACAAGAGTTAATGGCAGATGGAGAAACAATTTTGAAATTTAAATTTTTTGGAAAATTTTCCAATATAATCAATTTTTTCCAGGAGTAAAACAAGGGTTAACTGCCAAACAAAACTCAAAATGGGTTGCCCCGATTCTGTAGTTTGCAGAAACACCCCATATGTGGTCGTAAACTACTGTTTGGCCGAACGGGAGCACATAGAAGAAGGGGAACACCATATGGGTTTTGGAAGGCAGATTTTGCAGGACTGGTTTTGTTTATACCATGTCCCATTTGAAGCCCCCTGTTGCACCCCTAGAATAGAAATTTCAAAAAAGTGACTCCATCTAAGAAAGTACACCCCTCAAGGTATTCAAAACTGGGCTTACAAACTTTGTTAACCCTTTAGGTGCTCCACAAGAGTTATTGGCAGATGGAGAAACAATTTAGAAATTTCAATTTTTTGAAAAATTTTCCAATATAATCAATTTTTTCCAGGAGTAAAACAGGGGTTAACTGCCAAACAAAACTCAAAATGGGTTGCCCTGATTCTGTAGTTTGCAAAAACACCCCATATGTGGTCGTAAACTACTGTTTGGCCAAACGGGAGCACATAGAAGGAGGGGAACACCATATGGGTTTTGGAAGGCAGATTTTGCAGGACTGGTTTTGTTTATACCATGTCCCATTTGAAGCCCCCTGTTGCACCCCTAGAATAGAAATTTCAAAAAAGTGACTCCATCTAAGAAAGTACACCCCTCAAGTTATTCAAAACTGGGTTTACAAACTTTGTTAACCCTTTAGGTGCTCCACAAGAGTTATTGGCAGATGGAGAAACAATTTAGAAATTTCAATTTTTTGGAAAATTTTCCAATATAATCAATTTTTTCCAGGAGTAAAACAGGGGTTAACTGCCAAACAAAACTCAAAATGGGTTGCCCTGATTCTGTAGTTTGCAAAAACACCCCATATGTGGTCGTAAACTACTGTTTGGCCAAACGGGAGCACATAGAAGGAGGGGAACACCATATGGGTTTTGGAAGGCAGATTTTGCAGGACTGGTTTTGTTTATACCATGTCCCATTTGAAGCCCCCTGTTGCACCCCTAGAATAGAAATTTCAAAAAAGTGACTCCATCTAAGAAAGTACACCCCTCAAGGTATTCAAAACTGGGTTTACAAACTTTGTTAACCCTTTAGGTGCTCCACAAGAGTTATTGGCAGATGGAGAAACAATTTAGAAATTTCAATTTTTTGGAAAATTTTCCAATATAATCAATTTTTTCCAGGAGTAAAACAGGGGTTAACTGCCAAACAAAACTCAAAATGGGTTGCCCCGATTCTGTAGTTTGCAAAAACACCCCATATGTGGTCGTAAACTACTGTTTGGCCAAACGGGAGCACATAGAAGGAGGGGAACACCATATGGGTTTTGGAAGGCAGATTTTGCAGGACTGGTTTTGTTTATACCATGTCCCATTTGAAGCCCCCTGTTGCACCCCTAGAATAGAAATTTCAAAAAAGTGACTCCATCTAAGAAAGTACACCCCTCAAGGTATTCAAAACTGGGTTTACAAACTTTGTTAACCCTTTAGGTGTTCCACAAGAGTTATTGACAGATGGAGAAACAATTTAGAAATTTCTATTTTTTGGAAAATTTTCCAATATAATCAATTTATTCCAGGAGTAAAACAAGGGTTAACTGCCAAACAAAACTTAAAATGGGTTGCCCTGATTCTGTAGTTTGCAGAAACACCCCATATGTGGTCGTAAACTACTATTTGGCTAAACGGCAGGACATAGAAGAAGGGGAACGTCATATGGTTTTTGGAAGGCAGATTTTGCTGGACTGGTTTATTTACATCATATACCCTTTCAAGCCCCCTGATGCACCCCTAGAGTAGAAACTCCATAAAAGTGACCCCATCTAGGAAACTACGGGATCAGGTGGTTGTTGTTTTGGGACTATTTTAGGGGTAAATATGATTTTTAGTTGCTCTTCATTACTCTTTTTTGAGGCAATGTAACAAAAATAAAAAATAAAAAATTGTTTCTACATTCGCTATTTAGTTTTGTGGAACACCTAAAGGGTTAACATAGTTTGTAAAGTAACTTTTGAATACCTTGAGGGGTGTAGTTTCTTAGATGGAGTCACTTTTTTGGAGTTTCTAGTCTAGGCTACATCAGGGGGGGCTTCTAATGGAACATGGTGTCAAAAAAAAAACTGTCCATCAAAATCTGCCTTCCAGAAACCGTATGGAGTTCCCTTCGTTCTATGCCCTGCCGTGCGGCTATATAGCCATTTACGACCACATATGGGGTGTTTCTGCAAACTACAGAATCAGGGCCATAAATATTGAGTTTTGTTTGGCTGTTAACCCTTGCTTTATTACCGGCAAAAAGGATTCAAATGGAAATTTTGCCCAAAAATGGGTGTTTTGGCACCGTTTTTATTTTATATTTTTAACACCGTTCATCCGAGGCATTTGGTCAAAAGTTATTTTTATAGCGATGACTTTTACGCACGCGACGATGCCCAATATGTATGGCTCTCAGACTTTGGAGACACTAAGCAGGCATCCTAAAAACTGCGGCCCTCCAGATGTTGTAAAACTACAATTCCCACCATGCCCTGCTGATGGCTGTAGGTTGTCTGGGCATGCTGGGAGTTATAGTTTTACAACATCTGGAGGGCCGCAGTTTGAGGATGCCTGCTCTAAAACTAATATTTTTTTGGGGAAAAAAAATTGTTTCCGTGTCTCCAAAGTCTGAGAGCCATAGTTTTTTATGTTCTCTAGTGGACTGTTGGGGATTATAAAAATTTAGTACTCCATGGAAGTGTGATACTCCCTGAAGCAATTGATAATGCAGAGGCCCGGATGATCGGGGCACGTGTCACATTGAGTAGTGGTGTCCTTCCGTATCCCCCTCTTGTGACACACTCTGCATCTTTTTTGGGTTCGTCCCTTCTTTCCAGTATGGGGGACCACACCTGGAAAGTGTTGGCCAGGGACGATCCGGGCGCCTCCAATTCCCGAGGTACTCAGGCCTGCTCTTTCCCGGTCCGAAAAGATCAGGTCTTTGAGGACTGCCTCATAGAATTGGAGGAATGTCCCTGTGCTGCCAGCGCTTCGGGATAGTACAAAAGAGTTGTACATGGCAACCTGTACCAAGTAGACAGCAACTTTTTTGTACCATGCCCGGGTTTTGCGCATGGCATTATATGGCTTGAGGACTTGATCAGAGAGATCAACTCCTCCCATATACCGATTGTAGTCGACGATACAATCGGGCTTGAGGACCGTTGCCGCGGTACCTCGCACAGGGACTGGGGTGGTGCTGTTACCGTGGATTGTGGACAGCATAAGGACATCCCTCTTGTCCTTATATCTGACCAGCAACAGGTTTCCACTGGTAAGTGCACGGGTCTCACCCCTGGGGATAGGTACCTGGAGGGGGTGGGCAGGGAGGCCGCGTTGATTTTTCCGCACGGTCCCACAAGCGAACGTGGATCTGGCGGCAAGGGACCTGAACAAGGGAATGCTGGTATAAAAGTTGTCCACGTACAAGTGGTAACCGTTATCCAGCAGTGGGTACATAAGGTCCCACACGAGTTTCCCGGTAACACCCAGAGTGGGGGGACATTCTGGGGGTTGAATCCGGGAATCTCGCCCCTCGTACACACGAAATTTGTAAGTGTACCCTGAGGTACTCTCACAAATTTTGTATAGCTTCACGCCATACCTCGCCCGCTTTGTGGGAATATATTGGCGGAAACTGAGTCTCCCCTTGAACGCAACGAGAGACTCATCAACCGCGACCTCCCTTCCAGGTACGTAGGCCTGCTGAAATGTGGCCCCAAAGTGATCGATGACCGGCCGTATCTTATACAGCCGGTCATAGGCAGGATCACCTCGGGGTGGACATGCTGCATTATCGGAATAATGCAGACATTTCCGGATGGCCTCAAACCGGGGACGTGTCATAACCATACTGTACAGTGGGGTCTGGTATAGGACGTCCCCACTCCAGTATTGTCTGACACTGGGTTTTTGGACTAGACCCATATGCAGCACGAGGCCCCAAAATGTCCTCATCTCGGCTGCACTGACCGGCGTCCAGCCACCGGGTCTAGCCAAAAATGAGCCTGGGTTTTGAGCGACGAACTGTTGGGCATACAGATTCGTCTGCTCCACCATCAGATTCACCAGTGGGTTACTGAAAAAAAAACTAAAATAGTCAATTTCAGTAAACCCCACTGTGGGAATCTGGATTCCAGGATTGCCAGCAAAATCCGGAATCTCAGGCTCAAAGTCCACTGGGGGACACCAGCTAAGTTCATCGGCAGGGGGCTCCGGTGGACTTATTTGGTGGGCCGGGAAACCAGTACGAACCCCAGGGCGGCTCGTACTAGGGTGGGCCACAGGATCCCTAGCATGTGGGGCCCCTGGCTCCGCCTGGCGGCGTCTCCGCCGCCTTGGTGGCTCATCGTCATCCGATGATGATGAGGAGGATGCGGATGACAAAAGGAACGTGGGGTCATCCTCATCCTCACTGGGGCTCTCGGAGTCGGAGGCAATCTGGGCGTATGCCTCCTCGGCCGAGAACATCCGGCGAGCCATGGGTGTGTGTGCGTGTATGTGTGCGTGTGTGGCAAACTTTATTATATGTGCGTGTGTGTGGGGGCAACGGGTGTTCGCGTACTAAATAAGGAAAAAAAAGGGGCAAGTGTTTAGGAAAAAAAAAAAAAAGTTCAAAGTTGCTGATCAGCGGTACAACGCTGATCAGCGGTGGGGCGGTGGGGCGGGCGATGCGCTAACAGTGGCCGGACAAAAAAAAGTGCCGGACAGTCAGCGCACGCAGAAAAAAAAAAAAAAAAAAAAGTGGTGGTAACGGGGGGGGTTGTAGGGGGGGTGGTGAGGTGGGGGCTGGTGGGGGGAAGGTTGGGGGTTGGGGGGGCTGGTGGTGGTGGGGGGCTGGTGGGGGGGGGCAAGTGGCAGGGGGGGGTCTGGGGTCTGATAGATGGATCAGAAAGAAAGAAAAGAAAGTTTAGTAAAAGTTTTTTTTAACTTTTCCCTTCTTTCCCTTCCTAACGGTGCCTCTCCCTCACTGACCCTAACCTACCTGGGTGGCGATGGGTGCAGGAGGGTGATGGACTACGATTAGGGGGACTCAGGAGCTGGACGCTGGACGGTGCTGCACGGTCAGGGTGCTGGACAGGAAGAGGAGGGGAGAGAGGAGCGCAGGAAGTTTGAATCTCGCGCCTCTCTCCCCTGCACCAATCAGCACCCTGGACAGCAGCGTTCAGCACCAGGGCCAGCGCCGCCTCTCCAAATCCTCGGACTGCGATAGGTGGTGTATAATTACGCCACCGATCGCAGTCTTTTTCCGGTTCATCGGGTCACAGGACACCCGAATGGACCGGAAACGCAGAAAACCGCAGGTCTGAATTGACCTGCGGTTTTCTGCGATCGTCGATACGGGGGGGTCAAATGACCCCCCCCTGCATTGTTACGGGATGCCGGCTGAATGATTTCAGCCGAAATCCCGTTCCGATTAACCCCCGCGGCGCCGGAATAGCAAATTAAAGCCATGACGTACCGGTACGTCATGGGTCCTTAAGGATTCGGGAACCATGCCGTACCGGTACGTCCTAAGTCCTTAAGGGGTTAACAAGTGGGAGGCACATATGCAAACTGTTGTAATTCCTGCACCGTTCACCTGATTTGGATGTAAATATCCTCAAATTAAAGCCGACAGTCTGCAGGTAAAGCACATCTTGTTCGTTTCATTTCAAATCCATTGTGGTGGTGTATAGAGCTAAAAATGTTAGAATTGTGTCGATGTCCCAATATTTATGGACCTGACTGTAGCAGCAGAATTATCCCTCCCTCCTTCTCCTCTTGCATTGCAATTGTCGACATTTATCTTTCCCGCATTTTATTCATGTACCAGCCAGCTCAGGATGAACAGGCAGAAAATTATTAGCTAGATGATGTGCAAAGGTTTAAAAGTAATATCAGGAAGTATTACTTTACTGAGAGAGTAGTGGATGCATGGAATAGCCTTCCTGCAGAAGTGGTAGCTGCAAATACAGTAAAGGGGTTTAAGCATGCATGGGATAGGCATAAGGCTATCCTTCATACAAGATAGGGCCACGGGCTATCCATAGTACTCAGTATATTGGGCAGACTAGATGGGCCAAATGGTTCTTATCTGCCGACACATTCTATGTTTCTATGTTTCTATGATGTGTTTGCCACTTACAGTTGATGGGTAAGTAGGCTTGAGCCCCCAGGATGAGGATGGCAGCCACCCAGCAGAAGGTGTAGGATCCCATTTCTCTTCTCCTTCGAAGCCAAAGTTGGAAGTGTGGAGCTCTCCTGACGGAGGTTATTATATATATCTGATGTCTGTTTGCTTACCTGGCATGGATATCCTAGATTTCTTTTGTGTGTGTTGTTCGTAAAGCAGACAAGCTCGATAATATATGCTCGGATGATGATGATGATGGGATGCAAAGGCTTATATGATAAATATGACGTGGCATAAACCGAGGAGGAGGTAAGTAGTCAAATATGCCATCTCCTATGGTAATCTCGATCTATGGTGCACATCAAGCATTCCTCTCTCCTCGCCTCACTCTCTCCCACTTGAACATACAGAAGCTTAATTGGCAATCGGACCCTTAGGCCCCTTTCACACGGGCGAGTATTCCGCGCGGATGCGATGCGTGAGTTGAATGCATTGCACTCGCACTGAATCCTGACCCATTCATTTCTATGGGGCTGTTCACATGAGCTGTGATTTTCACGCATCACTTATGCGTTGCGTGATAATCGCAGCATGCTCTATATTCAGCGTTTTTCACGCAACGCAGGCCCCATAGAAGTGAATGGGACTGCGTGAAAATCGCAAGCATCCGCAAGCAAGTGCGGATGCGGTGCGATTTTAACGCACGGTTGCTAAGAGACGATCGGGATGGAGACCCGATCATTATTATTTTCCCTTATAACATGGTTATAAGGGAAAATAATACCATTCTGAATAATGTATGCATAGTAAACTAGGGCTGGAGGGGTTAAAAAAAAATATAATAATGTAACTCACCTTAGTCCACTTGATCGCGTAGCCCGGCATCTCCTTCTGTCTCCATTGTTGAATAGGACCTGTGGTGAGCATTAATTACAGGACCTTTGATGACGTCACTCCGGTCATCACATGGTACGTCACATGATCTTTTACCATGGTGATGGATCATGTGATGACCAGAGTGACGTCATCAAAGGTCCTGTTCATGTAATGAATGCTCACCACAGGTCCTATTCAACAAAGAAGACAGAAGGAGATGCCGGGCCGCGATCAAGTGGACTAAGGTGAGTTAAATTTTTTATTTTTATTTTTAACCCCTCCAGCGCTAGTTTACTATGCATTCTGTATTCAGAATGCTATTATTTTCCCTTATAACCATGTTATAAGGGGAAATAAATACAATCTACAGAACACCGATCCCAAACCCGAACTTCTGTGAAGAAGTTCGGGTTTGGGTACCAAACATGCGCCATTTTTCTCACGCGAGTGCAAAACGCATTACAATGTTTTGCACTGGCGCGGAAAAATCGCGGGTGTTCCCGCAACGCACCCGCACATTTTCCCGCAACGTCTGTGTGAAAGAGGCCTTAGGCCTCTTTCATACGAGCGTGACGGATTAGGCCCGGATGCGTTCAGGGTGCGCTCAGTGAAACTCGCACCATTCTGCAAGCAAGTTCAGTCAGTTTTGTCAGCGACTGCGTTCAGTTGTTCAGTTTTTTCTGCGCGGGTGCAATGCGTTTTGATGCGTTTTTCACGCGCGTAATAAAAAACTGAAGGTTTAAAAACAACATCTCTTGGCAACCATCAGTGAAAAACGCATCGCATCCGCACTTGCTTCCGGATACAATGCGTATTCACGCAGCCCCGTTCACTTCTATGGGTGAAAAACACAGAATATAGAACTTGCTGCGATTTTCACGCAACGCAGCACTGATGGGTGAAAATCACCGCTCATGTCCGCTGACCCGATGAAATGAATGGGTCAGGATTCAGTGCGGGCGCAATGCGTTCGCATCACGCATTGCACCCGTGCGGAAAATTCGCTCGTGTGAAAGGGGCCTTAATCCTCATCAGATCTCAAATCAGACCCAAGATGAGACCCCACTCTGTCTTCATCAGACTTTAGATCAGACCCCCATTGTGCTATCACCGGGTGGTATGGCAAACACAGCGCTGCTAAATCTGACAAACACAGCTCTGCTGCGCACAATTTTTTTTTTTTACCAATGGGAACAATAAATGAATGGAAACGGCAATGCTGTCTGAATGTTTATTGGTTATGAGAGATAGACAAGGAACTGCTGATAATCAATGGAGGTGGAATCCGGGACGTGCACCAGGATGAGCGGTGACCGCCGGGAGTCCTCTCATTCAATGACGGTGACTGAAAATAAGAGAGAAAGGAAAATTATAATCTGATACGTCTCTGCAGCTTTACTCCACTACCCCCATCAGCTGGAAATCAACTCCCATCATCCACAAATACTTTCCTATCCCTTTCCAAGCTTTTAAAGGGGAATTCCCTGTACAGAACATAGTAAGTGCGTTACCATCTGTAATGTCAGGGTAGAAACACCAGGCGGCGTCGGGATCGCTGGAGTCGTAGCAGCATCCCTTCTTGTAGCACTTGTCCATGGTGATGTCGTTGTGTCCGCAGTTGACTCTCAGTTTAGGCAACACAGCGCACTGGATGGTCTCTGCAGGAGTGAACGGATATCATGTCACACATGACTTGCTGGGATTTGTAGTCCCTTCCAGATAGGTGACAAAAGGAAAAGGCAGGAATTTTGTCATCGACACCATCTTTAAAGAATCGGCATCTGCCGCACATGTACGAATATCGGGAAGGGGCAGCAAAGGCTTAAAAAAACAGGGCCGCTTTCTTCCAAAAACAGCGCCACCCCTGTCTACAGGATGCGTAAGGTATTGTGGCTCAGCCCAATTCAATGCCATAGAGCTGAGCTGCAATACCAGATGCAAACATGGACAGGTGGGGCGCTGTTACTAAAGCATCCCCCCTCATTGGGATATTACGGCCATGTCTACCAAGTAGTGTAAAGCCTTTGAGGAGCGCGTACCTTTCTTAACCTCAGGCTTGAAGCACCAGGGCACTCCGGGCACACTGCTGTCGAAGCAGCATCCATGTTCCTTGCACTGGTCGGGGGTCACACCGGGGGGTCCGCAGTTCACTCTCAACTTTGGTACAATGGCGCCACAGTCATATTCCACTGGAATGGGAAAGGAAATCGACTCAGAATTGCAGGGATTTCCATAAAAAAACTTTCTGGTTTCCTGTGACCACTTCAGTCTACATAGCCACGTGTACCTACATAGTGGTCACCCAGACATGGAGCAAGTGGTCGCTAGGCAACCTGAAGTAGTCCGGTCTAAAAAAAACACACACACACACTATCTGCAGTAGGAGACTAAGAGCATTAAAGGGGTTGGCGGGGTGAGTGTTTTTTTCCTTTAGGTTTACTGCCCCTTTAAGTCATTACAGAGAAGCAGTTCTTCTGTCCGGCGTTACCTGCTTGTATTTCGGGCTGGTAGCACCATACAACTTGGGGAATTTCGGAGTCAAAACAGCATCCTTTGTCTGTGCAGTTTTTCTCGGAGATTCCTGGATATCCGCAGTTTACTCTGGCTGGGGGTCCGGCTGGATTACATTTTGTGGCTGCAGTGCGAGAAAAGATAACCTGAGTACATGGTCATAGTCCTGCAACGATGGTGCACCTACTGTGGGGGGAACCCTGTGCGACCAGAGCTGGGAGGGAGTCGGGCGCCGCTGGTCTGTGTACCCTGATGGCCTTCACAGCATTATAGCGGTTACCTGCAGCCACCACTAGGTGGAGCTCTCTGCATACAGTTTTATATCTCATTGACATTAATGCTGGCTGTATAAATCTACAGGCCGTGAGCACCCCCTAGTGCTGGCTGCAGGGAGCTACAATTATTGATCCCTTATACAATTATAATGTAAAACTTTGGACTAAGTCAGATGGATAGATACAGTAGATATTACTTTATTAAAGTTCACCTTCAAATTTCCATGGAGTATAACACCAGATGGCATCCGGCACGGAGTCGTCGAAGCAGCACCCGATCTTTCCGCACTCATCTGCTTTAATTCCAGGATATCCACATTCATCTCTGGACTTGGGCTGCACCCCGCACTTGTCTGTGTAGAAGAAGAAGCGGGAGATTTATTTTCAGTAAATAAAATGAAGAACTGATCAGATCTATTAGTTCACATTGAGCCCAATTTTAGATATTTTAATTCTATATCAGGTATACTAACCCGCACACCAGATGTAGCAGAGCTGACTTCTTGTCATGTGGTACAATGCACTACACTAAAGTGACCTGCCGTATTAGGCTTCTTTCACATTAGCGTTGGGCTTGTCCGGCAGGGGAAGAGCATGCCGGATCCGTACTAACTCTTCCCCTGCCGGACAAGCCTAATGCTAGTGCGAAAGAAGCCTTTCATGGGACCGAATGTAAAACTACTGAATTATCTTAATTACTGCAATGCAGAAATGATGGAGAGAGACGCTGAAGAGCTAAACGACAAACTCAGCTTTACTACATCTGTGTACAGCAATCATTTTTAAAGATTTTTTTTACACCATCTGTGAAACTTACAGCAACCCAATATCAACACAGGCTTGGCACTTGAGTACATCTGACATGTTGTCACAGCCCCGCCACCTTCCTTTATTAGGATCTTATCTGCTTTGGACAACCCCCCCCCCCCGTCTTTCTTTAAGAAGATCCCACCCAAAAAAGGTTGATCACTGGGTGCTGCACTGCTGGAACCCCTAGAGATCAGAGGCAATCTGTAACCTCAGGGGAAATGAAGTAGATAGATATGGATGGAAGGATAGATGATAGATAATGAGATATAGCAGCAGAATTATCCCTCCCTCCTTCTCCTCTGCATTGCAATTGTTGATATTTATCTTTCCCGCATTCTATTCATGTACCAGCCAGCTCAGGATGAACAGGGAGAAAAAACAAAGAACTAAATTATTAGCTAGATGATGTGTTTGCCACTTACAGTTGACGGGTAAGTAGGCTTGAGCCCCCAGGATGAGGATGGCAGCCACCCAGCAGAAGGTGTAGGATCCCATTTCTCTTCTCCTTTGAAGCCAAAGTTGGAAGTGTGGAGCTCTCCTGACGGAGGTCATTTTATATTAGATGGCTGTTTGCTTACCTGGCGTTGATAACCTAATTTTTTTTTGTGTGTATTGTGACTAAAGCACACAAGCTCGATAATATTTGCTCGGATGATGATGGGATACGAAGGCTTATGTGATAAATATGACGTGGCATAAACCGAGGAGGAGGTATGTAGCCAAATATGCGATCTCCTTTGATAATCTCGATATATGGTGCACGGCAAACATTCCTCCCTCCTCGCCTCGCTCTCTCCCTCTTGAACATACAGAAGCTTAATTGGCAAAAGTTGAAAGCCATTCCAGTCTTCATCATCATCGTCATCCTCATCCAGCACGCTTCACTTTTGGTTACGTTCATCCAAACCACAACCAGGGCAATTCTCGAACTCGGTAGCAGTTCTGGGACACCAAATCCTTGTTGATATTTGCCTTAGGAACCCATCGTAGACTGGTGAAGGACCATCAGTCAGTGGAGCTGAAAGTAGTCGGGGGACCAACAGGGTAGGTGGACCATTGACATTGGTGGAATCTCCTGAAACCTTTGGTCAATGATGGGGTGGAACATACCACTGAAGGTTGCAATTCCTAGTGCCAAAAGGCCTAATGTGTCGGCACGTACCCCTGGTGGCAGCAGGAGCGTAGCTATAGGGGAAGCAGAGGGGAGGCGCCGGCCTCTACCTAACTTCAGCAGATCCAACGCCAATTCTAAATGTAAGCCAACTTCCTAAACAAGACATAAAAAAATGATGAATGAGACAGGCCTACCGGTCTGTCCCCTTCTCTGCCCATGCCATGCCCACTTTTAGACTATGCGTGAGTAGGGAAGAAGTCGCAGATACTGCCGTAACATGGCTTGTGACAGAATCTGCTCCACATACAGTACAGACCAAAAGTTTGGACACACCTTCTCATTCAAAGAGTTTTCTTTATTTTCATGACTATGAAGGCATCAAAACTATGAAGTAACACATGTGGAATTATATACATAACAAACAAGTGTGAAACAACTGAAAATATGTCATATTCTAGGTTCTTCAAAGTAGCCATCTTTTGCTTTGATTATTGCTTTGCACACTCTTGGCATTCTCTTGATGAGCTTCAAGAGGTAGTCCCCTGAAATGGTCTTCCAACAGTCTTGAAGGAGTTCCCAGAGATGCTTAGCACTTGTTGGCCCTTTTGCCTTCACTCTGCGGTCCAGCTCACCCCAAACCATCTCGATTGGGTTCAGGTCCGGTGACTGTGGAGGCCAGGTCATCTGGCGCAGCACCCCATCACTCTCCTTCATGGTCAAATAGCCCTTACTTTCAAAGTTTTCCTAATTTTTCGGCTGACTGACTGACCTTCATTTCTTAAAGTAATGATGGCCACTCGTTTTTCTTTACTTAGCTGCTTTTTTCTTGCCATAATACAAATTCTAACAGTCTATTCAGTAGGACTATCAGCTGTGTATCCACCTGACTTCTCCTCAACTCCACTGATGGTCCCAACCCCATTTATAAGGCAAGAAATCCCACTTATTAAACCTGACAGGGCACACCTGTGAAGTGAAAACCATTTCAAGGGACTACCTCTTGAAGCTCATCAAGAGAATGCCAAGAGTGTGCAAAGCAGTAATCAAAGCAAAAGGTGGCTACTTTGAAGAACCTAGAATATTACATATTTTCTGTTGTTTCACACTTGTTTGTTATGTATATAATTCCACATGTGTTAATTCATAGTTTTGATGCCTTCAGAGTGAATCTACAATTTTCATAGTCATGAAAATAAAGAAAACTCTTTGAATGAGAAGGTCTGTCCAAACTTTTGGTCTGTGCTGTATACGCCACAAAAGCGCCGTATATCTGTCCGTAAATGACCCCCACAGTGCTTACAATCACTATTACAGTCACAGTTAAACAATCACAACTTCTGACTCAATATCCTGACAATAAGTGTTGTGCTCAATGGCTCCAGGTAACAATGGCAGTCTGTACTGAACTGTGTACTTACTTCAGACTCTCATCAGACAGCGATCAACTCAACTGCCCAGGCATGTGTGAAGACTCTTGTAGTTATACACCAAAACAGTAGATGAAAAAATGATAATGTGGCAGAGTTAAGCAGCAGATGAAACACCAGTGAAGATAACATTAAATGGCTACTACTACTGGCAAGAAGGAGGGAGGGGGCTGCAAGAACAGGGCAACATACAGGGAGACAAGTGGGACAAACTTATGCAGCAATACAGCAATGAAATTAATGATAATGAACCTGTAACGGGGTTCCGAAGGTGCATTCGGTCCCCCATTAACCGCAGACCTGCTGCTTCGCTTCGGGAGCGAGGATCTGTGTTTGACCTCGTTCCCAGGGCGGCTTTACTAGCTGGGTGCTCCCTGCTCCTAAGTCTGCCTTGAGCGCCGAGCTGATCACTCGGTGCTCGACTGGTTGGTCTGTCGGTCATGTGACGCTGGCCACGTCACATGACCCTCACTCCCCACTATAAATACAGGCAGCCTGCTGGCCACGGGTTGCCTGTTTATTTAGGTTCCACCTGTGGTTTTGTCTTTCCTGGCGTACTTACCTCCTGCTGAATTCCTGACGATCCTCTGCCTGCTTCTTGTGTACTTTGCTGCTCTCCTGGTATTCTGACCCAGGCCTCCTCCTGACGATCCTCTGCTGACTTCTTTGGTACTTCACGACTCTCCTGGTATTTATGACCCCGGCTTCTCCTGACTATTCTCTGCTTGCTCCATTTGTACTTTGTAGCTTTCCTGGTATTGACTCGGTCCGTTCACGTCCTGTTGTTTGTCTGTCTGTCATCCCTGCACTTAGTCCAAGTTAGGGATTGCCGTCCAGTTGTCCCCTGTCATTAGGACTCGCGAGGCAAGTAGGCAGGGCCAGGGGTAAGGGTGGAGCGCAGTGGTCACTTCCCTCCCCCCTGTGTGTGTGTGTGTACGCGACCGTTGCAGAACCATGAGACATGACACTCTCCGTCTGAACTCTTTAGATTACACTGTAATATATGTATGTGAACGAAATGTTCTAAATAAGTCTCTTAACCTAGAACAACAGAAAAAAACATGAAATAATAACAGTATAGTCACACTGTGGAACATCAGATTCAGAAGAAGGTGATCTAGTAGGGCAACAAGTTCCAAGGAATAAACCCATCTTCGGATTGGGGAAGCTGCAACATGCGAACACTTCCACCAACCCACATTGTGATCCAATGATAAAAGTCTGAAATACGATGCGGCTTGAAGTTCTTTATGGTAGGCTCTCTCCTTCAGGTGATATTTTCCTTACAGTAAGTTTCTTGCTGTACACACCGAATGATGACTTCCCCTGCAACTTCCATATCTGTAACTGAAGGGTGATCCTTACAGATGTGCCAACCATGGCAGCCTGAAGATGTGTCCTTTGCAAAGGATCGAGCAATGTGAATTAGTTGAGCAATAGCTCATACAAGAGATGTCTATTTTGAGAAACGATCGAAGCGGTGTGTCTTGAGCCTCAATTTAGGACTCACTGTAGTAAAGGGCATAGCGTTTATAGCTCTGATTTCTTGGTCAGACTCAGGTTCCACCAATTCATAA
Source organism: Bufo bufo (assembly GCF_905171765.1). NCBI lineage: Eukaryota > Metazoa > Chordata > Amphibia > Anura > Bufonidae > Bufo > Bufo bufo. The sequence continues at coordinate 31,763,720 of NC_053391.1, read as the reverse complement.
CTGACATCAGCAGGTAATGAGCAAGGGCCCTAAAACAAGACACTTGAGGGTGACAACCGAATGTGATCAATGAGGCCTGAAATAGGAGCAGATCTTGTTCTGCGGTCACCTGGATTGAGGTCAGTGGAGATGTAATGCCACTGTCCAGGAGTGGAGGAACTTCTGATGCGTTCAAATCTATTGCTAATGTATACAGAAAATTGTCTTGTCTGGTTGTATATTTATCCAAAAATAACCTTACTATCAGTGTAGAACATAAATGAATCAGTAGTAGCGTTCATTTCATCCTTTTTGACCTTAGCGAATTCTACTGCTAGGATGGCTGTGCAAAGTTGAAGTCTTGGGACAGAAGAGTGTGCAGGTTTTTAGGTTAGTTTGGCATTTCCCAAGAGAAATCCACAATGTGGCTTGCTGTTCACTGCAGACACCCTCAGGTAGGCTACTGCAGCTATGGCCTCAATGGATGCATCCGAGAAGACATGTCCTTTCTGACAGCAGCTCTAAGGGAACTGGGAATATAGCAACGTGGTACTCGAAGTTGCTCCAACTCTTTCAAAGACTTCTTCCATGCCTCCCACTTTTGTTGTTTTTCAGAAGGTAGCCGTGTGTCCCAGTCTAGGTTCTCTGCAGTTAACTGTCTCAGCAACATCTTGCCATAAATGGTAATTGGTGCTATGAATCCAAGAAGATTGTACTGTAGATATTATTCACAGCACACAACATTCCCCGCTTAGTGAAAGGTTTGTCACAAAGCGACACTTGCTTGATGTCCCACATTAAACCTAGGCTGCATTGAATGGTAGGGGAATCAGAACCAAGATCAAGGTCTTTTAAGTTGGTAGCATGTTCAACAGAGGAAAATGCATTCAATACCTCTGGACTGTTGGAGATAATCTTGTGAAGTGTGAGCATCAGATCCAAATTCCTATTCTCCTCCTTGGGCTGTCCGTCTCAATCTATAGATTGCTACGGCAGGAGAGGGGCTGTTGCCAAACATATGTAACTTTATCCGGAAATCTATGACTTCACTGTTGACATCGTTGTCCCTGTGCCATAGGAGCTTGAGGTAGTCTGAGGTAGTTCCTGTTGTCTTCCCTGACAATAAAGCATTGGAACATTTGCTAGATAACAGCCATTACTGCAACAGGTTCTTGTCGGAAGCGGATTAGCATTCCCATGAGATTGTTGTTGAGATTGAGCCCAGTAAGGAACTGGTTGTTGAGAGTGACACCTTCATACTGAGCGCTGGAATCAAACACCACTCTAAATTGTTTAGGTTTGTGAGGGTGATACATACCAATGGATGGGAGGTACCAGCATTCTTCTCCATTTTCTAGTGGTGGTGCAGGTTCTGCATGATCTCTGTC